>NW_007079345.1:0-746 GCF_000164805.1 Carlito syrichta | reverse complement strand
TTCATAGCACCCAGCTCAATGTTGGTTCAAAAGAGAAAAGATAGTAGTGAATTGAAGAAAAGGGAACACATGACAAGGTATATTCTCATAAAATCAAGTCTGCAGCCATTCAGGGGAGTAGAAGAGAGGACAGGGCAGAAACAAAGAGTAGATTGCCCATTGTGCCTTTGCTTCTAATGTTAAGATGCTGGGCTCTGGCATCCAGTGGCTGTGGAAGAAAAACTTGACCAATCACAGGTCCCAGTTATGAGTATGCTGTCGGAGGATAAAGAAGACTGTTTTCTGATGCTTTAGAATCAGCTTATGAGCGACTTGGCTTTAGCCAAAAGACTTTTCAGTCTTAGATGGAAAACTGAATTCAGACTACTAGAACCTAGCTGGGAGAGAGGGCGGCCAAGCCGGGAGTAAAGGCATCAGGAAGAGGATAGAGCCAGGTCATGTATATGACCAGTTCTCCAGGTGATAACTAGTCGTGGGTCTTATCATTTTCAGGCACAACTTGGAATGATTTGTCAGTTAACCTGTGAGCCCGACACGGTGGCGTGCATCTCAAATACCTTCCAGCTACAAGGAAGGGTGAGTCGGGGGCATAGCCTGAGTCCACCAGTTGGAGTCTGCGATGCCCATGAGCACCTCACTGCACTCTAGCCTGGGCGACAAGAGTGAGAATTCACACAAAAGAAGAAACAAGATGCCTACAACTCCTCGTACCCTGTTTCTATGGTAAATACCACAAGGCCTGATCG
>NW_007079344.1:0-465 GCF_000164805.1 Carlito syrichta | reverse complement strand
TTTGTCAACTGCATGTGGTGTGTTCACAGGGAAACTGTCTTTAGATCCAGGAAAATGGGATTGGGGTGAAGAAATGTCCCTAGGTGAGGGATGTGTCCCTCTCCTATCTTGGAAGAAGGTACTTGTTACTGAGTCGGAGGGTCAGCCTGCCAGAAGCACATTTCACCCCTTGGGGAGGAAAGCTGGCAGGAACGTGGCCATGGAGGCTTGGGAACCCCCACACCAAACCAGGTGCAGTCAGGGTGTGTTGTGGGTGAAAGGTGCCAAGCTTGGGGGACCTTCACATGTGGGTGGGTAGGTAGTGAAGGACTGAGAGCAGAAGTTTTGCAGGAGAATGGATTTCTTTCTTTCTTTGTTTCATTCTTTACTTTCTTTTTTCTTTCTACCTTTCTTTCTTTCTTTCTTTCTTTCTTTCTTTCTTTCTTTCTTTCTTTCTTTCTTTCTTTCTTTCTTTCTTACTTACTT
>NW_007079343.1:0-321 GCF_000164805.1 Carlito syrichta | reverse complement strand
CCACAAAAAAAATGAAATATCTTGGCATCTTCCTATCCAGAGACATGAAAGACCTTTACAATGAAAACTACAAAACACTGCTCAAAGAAATCAAAGATGACACAAACAAGTGGAAAAATATCCCATGCTCATGGACTGGAAGAATCAACATTGTGAAGATGTCCATCTTACCTAAGGCAATCTACAAATTCAATGCAATACCCATCAAATTACCAGCAACATTCTTCTCAGACCTAGAAAAAACAATACAGGAATTTATATGGAAACACAAACATCCAAGAGTAGCCAGAACAATCCTCAGCAAAAAAAACAAAGCAGGTG
>NW_007079342.1:0-768 GCF_000164805.1 Carlito syrichta | reverse complement strand
TCGTGACTGTGGAGCACTTGTGTCACTCATTGCGGCACTATGTCTTCCAGATTTCTCTCCGTGAAACACGGAGGTTTCACGCTCGTACGCAAGGGCCCTCTATGGAAAGGAACACAAATCAAGGGGAAAGAGTGAGAATGAGGTATTACAGCAGGCGGCAATGAAGAATAAGGGTCACAGCAAAGAGGTGACACTGCAGCACACATTGGGCACAGACTTAAGCCAGGAAGGTGCCCGTGCACCCCAGGCCCAAGAAAGGCCACTGCGAACAGCAATCCACAGTCTAATTGCTTTCCCCTCACAGGAGAAGGTTTAAAGAAAGAGCAATTCAGAATTCCCCCGGGTCACACAGAATGCCTTCCCACAAGTAACTGTGAATGTCTCAGATCCCTCACTGTGGCAGAGGGGAGATGAGCATTCCCGAATGGGAGAGGCTGACAAGCCGCACGCCAAAGCAGTCACCCTGTAGAGCGTAGGATACACGAAAGGGAACAAGTGGGAAGGAGGAATTACAGCACGCACACTCAGTGCCAGAAACTCACAGTGCAGCACACTTCTCACACAGCACTTTCCAAGGGAGACGGACATTCGAAACAAGCACCACCAAGGCAGTCAGCTCGTTTCCGTCAATGCGTTTGGCAGATCAATTGTGTATCCTCCCACACAAAAATTTGAAAAGGAGAAACATTTCAGAATGCACCCAGGGAATTCACCAAGTAATGCCTTCTTGCTCCACTGTGGGGTTCCCATCGCCCCCTGGGGGGCAGA
>NW_007079341.1:0-743 GCF_000164805.1 Carlito syrichta | reverse complement strand
TAAGACATAATTGTGTACTCTGCAACAATGTCTCAGAATAAATGTGATACTTTTTACCGACAAGCCTTGAAAATCATGCACACACACAAAAAGAGACCACTGGAGCCCCTATGTTTAGAAACCAAAATAACATGGAGATTTCGAAAGAAGAATATGGGATCCTCATTCATATAAAAATTTAGATAATCGAAAATTCTAGAAAACTGACTTTGATGTTACTGAAGCGATGTTCAAATCCTGAGAGACAAATGGCTCAACGGCTGGAAAATAATAGGAAAAACATGCAGAAGTGTCTAAACTAGAGAAAGTGATGACATATGATTAGGTTGTGCTATGACCAAACTCCAACAAGTCTCTGTGACCATAGTAATGAAAGACTACATCGTGGGGAACCCCTCAGGGACCTCCCACTGTGGGAGCTTTTCTGTCCTCTCAATAACTTCTGCGTGAAAACAAAAAGACTACATTGCCCACTGGATCCTAGGACGGCCACTTACCCGTGCAGACGTTTTCGGATAGGTGTGAACACCTTGCTTCCTTCAATTCTTGGGAATGAAAATCCACCATATCTTCCGCTCTTGTCAGAGCACTGTACATAAATCCTTGATACTGAAGGCTTGCTCAGTCGTCAAGGTCCCGCCCATTATGATGTCACAGTTCTGAGGCTGATGTCCTGAATGGCAAGCTGACATGCTGGATTGCCTGACTTTGCTCACATCTTTTAATTGAAAAATTAGCCGTTA
>NW_007079340.1:0-706 GCF_000164805.1 Carlito syrichta | reverse complement strand
CCAAGATGGTGGCCTGCTGACAGAGCTTCTGAAATGTTTTTCCTCTTCTTCCCCCTGGCTGCAGCGGGGTGAACTCTCTTATCAAAATCACTTCCCCAGAGCACGTCAGGGCCGAATCCTTCCTGCTTCCTCTTTTTCTAGATGGACTGCATGAGTCTGTCTGCTATAAACTGGCCACGTTCTAGCTGCTATGGTAGGTTTTTTTGCTGTGACATTGCAAAGCAAATATTTTTTTCCTTTACTGGGTAGATAAGAAGAAAAACAACAATAACAACAACAAGGGGCAGTGACAGGAGGAAACAACCCTGTGGGGACATTGCCAGTTCCTCTTGTGTCTTACTCAGATACATCTGGCCTTCACTATCATTGCAGACAGCCCAGAAAGCCCAAAGAATACCCCCCAGGGCCCTTTCACCAGCCCACCTCCCCTCCCACAGTGCCAGAGAAGCTTCCTCTTGTAGGTTCCAGAGAGCGTCTCCACTCTGCAAAAGCAGAGAAACAGGCTGGGCATGTTTTTCTTTCTCTGAAAACAATAAAATAAAGACGGATGTTTTCCTATGATCACGAATGTATGTGTTCCTTTACAACTGTAATTTTGAAAGTTGTGTCCTGTTTATTTTTGCCAGGAATCTGGAGGAGGATACAGAAGGTGGCATCTGTAAATTGCCAGAAATGTGGAGGCAAAGGAAGAGCACTTTATCATAGG
>NW_007079339.1:0-711 GCF_000164805.1 Carlito syrichta | reverse complement strand
CTCTTGTAATGGACAGTAAGCCCATCTGCTCTGCCCTATCGTGAGACATTTTTAAAAATTTACCAAACTTTCAGGATTTCTGCTTTTTGCTCTGGAGGGAGACACTGTCTCTTTATTTTAAAGCTGTAAACAGACTTATTATTTGCTACTTATGGAGGAAAAGTCTGTATCACCAAAGCTGTTCTCTGTAGAAACATTCTTGAAAACATAACAAAAACCAGTGTGTCTTGCTCACAAGATATGTGAAAGCATAAGAGACCAATGAGAAAGAAAATTGTCTGCTAGCATTATCTACTAGTTCCAATTTTTCTCTATAATTTCTAAAGCTGTTTATTGATTTTTCTCCTCTCTATAGATCATATGTGTCTGATTTTTTGAAAGTCAGGCGATTTTTGACTAGATGTTAGATTTAATTGTAGGATTTATTTTGAGGAATTTTGGACTTTCTTTAGATATATAATTGAATTTTCATGTTTCTTAGAAAAAAATTGGCACTCTAGAGGTTGACTTCTCTACCTCTTGTCCTCACAGCAGGCATTACTACAAGTCTAGTATAGCCCAAATACTGATGCTACTGAGGTAATATTCATCTAAATGTTCTTTCTAATATCTATATGGAGACCTTTCCATTTGCACTGACAAAAACATGAAGTATTCCCTGTTCTGTTTGTACGCAGGGAATTTTTTAGACTATTGCTCTCTAATTGTGAT
>NW_007079338.1:0-699 GCF_000164805.1 Carlito syrichta | reverse complement strand
GGAAAGGGGGAGAGAGAGAGAAAATCTGCACAAATGAAGAAAATCAAAAGAAGAGTATAGGTCTCTCCCAGACCCTTGGGAGGGCAGACACTGAGAAAACTGACTTTGGAATGCAAACAATGAAGAGACCCCAGTATGAAGGCTCTCAAACTACAAACCTAGATATCAAGACATTAATGGAGAGATTAAAAAGAATTGAGGAGACACCAGAAGAAACTAGGAAGGAGCTGAATCTGAGATAACAGTAATAAAGAATACTGTGAATGAAATAAATAACAAACTGATAAGCATGGAAAGCAGATTTACCCAAGCAGAAGAATCTCAGAGCTTGAGGACCAGAATATAGAACTAACCCAAACTCTTAAAAACACAGAAAATAAGCTAAAAAAGACAGAGCAAAACCTTCAAGAGATGAGCGAATACTTCAAGAGACCGAACCTAAGAGTAGTTGGCCTTCCTGAGGCAGAAAGAGAGACAGAGACCACACTGGAACAAAATTTCCTGTGATCATTCAAGAAAATTTCCCTAATCAGTGATGCAAAAATTCAAACACAAGAGATTCAGAGAACCCCTGCAAGACAACAAATGAGAAGACCAACTCCTAGACACATAATAATTCTCCTAAACAAAGTAGGCATAAAAGAAAAAATCCTAAAGGTAGCAAGAGAAAAAGGCCAGATCACCTACCATGGAAGACCG
>NW_007079337.1:0-746 GCF_000164805.1 Carlito syrichta | reverse complement strand
GAGTGTTGTGCATTTCCAAGAGCACTTGAACAGAGGGTGTAATCTGCTGCAGTTGGGTGGAATGTTCTACAAACATTAGATACTATTGATTGATGATGCTATTGAGTTCTTTTGTGTCCTGGCTGGTTTTCTTGATTGGTTGTTCTATTAATTGTTAGAGAAGTTTGTTGAAGTACCCAGTTATACGTGTGAATTTCTCTCTTCTTTCTTTAGTTCTTTCAGGTTTTTCTGTACATATTGTTTCTCTTTGTTATTTGGTGCATATACATTTAAGATTGCTATGTCAATCAGCCTGGTGTGGTAGCGCATGCCTGTAATTCCAGCTACTTGGAAGGCTGAGGCAGAAGGATCGCTGAAGCCCATCTGTTCAAGGCTGCGGTGACCAGGAGTGGCCACTACACTCCAGTCTGGGTGACAGAATGAGACTCCAACTCAAAAAAAAAAAAAATATTGCTATGTCTTCTTGGCAGATTATGTTTATCATTATATAATTTTTCTTTTGGGTGGTTTTCTTTGCCTTGAAGATTACTTAATCTAATAATATAGATATTTCTACTTCTCTTTGATTTATGCTTTAATAAGTGTCTCATTCTGTCTTATTTTCATCCCATCTGTCATATTTGAATATTGGTGAATATTTGTAGATCTTATATAATTGTGTCTTTTAAATATACTGCGTCTCTGTCTTTTTATTTTATTTTATTTTGTTTTTGAGTTGGAGTCTCACTCCATTGCCCAGTCTGGAG
>NW_007079336.1:0-727 GCF_000164805.1 Carlito syrichta | reverse complement strand
GAGAACACAGCACACAGTGTGCTGAGAATTGAAGGTGACTCCTTCCTCACCAGCAAAATCAAATGAATGAATCTAAGCAGTCAGTAAGATGACAGATATAGAAACTCATATCCTACTAAGCTGACTTATGGAGTCATTAAAATGGTTTACAAACCACAGATTACTAGATTCAGATGAATTTTATTTTTTAGTATTAAGAAATTTAACACAAAATCAATTCACATATAATGAAGCATTATTAAAAGCTTATCATTTAAGACAGATAAACTAAATGAAGTACTTATGCTTATTTACAAGCCATGTATAGGATAATGAAAGGAATGTCAGGATAGCTAACTATTTTCAGCAAGATCAAGGTTTTGAACAAAAGAAAGAAACAGTAATTGTGGTCATAAAGTCAATACTGAGAGTAATAGTGGTCTGCATTCTAATTTCTATCACAGACTTTAAAGATTAGGAAAAGGCTTCTCTTAAAAAAAAAATTCCATGAGAGATACAGCTTTCAAACATATTCCATATTAAGATTTATGATTTGTGACATTCAATCAGGCTATATTAATGCATAAGTAATTTACTAGAAATATACCAACAGTTTTGTAAGATACAGCAGTTCTTTCAAACAGGAGTCACAGGCCACATCTAGTAAATTATTTATTTAATATACCACAATGTTCTTCTGTGACCTGCAAAAAGTCATCACTTTTGAATGTTCCTAACTTGCTTTCTG
>NW_007079335.1:0-651 GCF_000164805.1 Carlito syrichta | reverse complement strand
ACCTCACCCTCACTATTTATAAAAGTGGATCCAATGTATTCAGAATGACCTAGAGATGACTGAGAAAATAGAAGGCAGTAATGTGCAAAAGGACCTTTATCTGTGGCCGTTCAAGCTAGGCACACCATTATGGCAGTCAGTTCTGTTAAACACCACCCGTAATTTGGAGAGTCAGTCCTGACTCACAGCTTCAGAGCAAGAGAACTCCAATGCCTATGAAGAAAGGTTATTCTTTTTTTTTCTTTTCTAAAATTTTGGGTTAGTGGAAATTTTGGGTATACTACTATAATCATTGATGTGCAAGTTAACTTGTTATAACAATTCCCTTAGTAATTAACTTTAGCTCACAAACTCTACCAGATGAAGCGTTTAAGCAGAAAATGAACAGTAAGTTGGACAAGGCCTTAAACCAGGTTAATTCTATATAAGGAGACTTTTCATAGCTATGTGATAACAAAGTCTATTAAAATATTTTATCTTCTAGTAAATATTACTATTATAATTGACTTAAAATTTTAGATACCGTTTTGCAATTTTAGTTGTATCTTATTATTAAACCAGATCTATTTACAAAACATAGTAGGTAAATATAGTCTTAATAAAATATTAGTCGGGGCTCGGTGGCTCAGCCTATAATCCCAGGGCTTGGGA
>NW_007079334.1:1233-4040 GCF_000164805.1 Carlito syrichta | reverse complement strand
CCAGGTGGATCTCAAACCCATGGGCTCAGGCAATCCACTCACCTCAGCCTCCCAAAGGCGCGGGATTACAGGCTGAGCCACCAAGCCCGGCTAAAAGTATATTTTTAAACTATGGTTCTTCTGTGTATTTCTTTTAAGTGATCACAAATTGTCCAAAAAAAAAAATTCCAGTGTATTTGTCAAAAAAACATGTACCTATGAAGGTCAAACCCATGTTCTTCATAGACTAACAGTACAGTGAGCAAAATAGATGTGGAAATAACAAGACAGTATATTCTTGACTAGCCCTATTTGGATAACAGTCAAGCCAAAATAATTATGAATATAATAAATCAACATAAAGTGTATAGGATAAATATAAAATTAGATTGAACTGATAACAGTACAGAGTGGAAATATTGAGCACAATTCATATACTCAATGTGTCAAAGTCCAAGTGATAATATTTTGATTACAGTTCCACATAAATGGTCACGTGAATGTAAAATATGAAACATTTCTCAAACATTTATGTAGTGGTTTGAGCAAAATATGTGAAAAAATAAAAGGTCATATTCAAAGATTTGATGATATATGAGTTTGTAAAATAACCTGACATAAGTCGGGCTTGGTGGCTCAGCCTGTAATGCCGCACCTTTGGAAGGCTGTGGTGAGTGGATTGCCTGAGCCCACGGGTTTGAGACCAGCCTGGTCTCTACAATAAATCAAAATAATTAGCTGGGCGTGGTGGTGCACGCTTGTAATTCCAGCTAATGAAAGGCTGAGACGGAAGGATTGCCTGAGCCCAGTAGGTCGAAGCTGTGGTGGCCGTGAGCACTCCAGCCTAGGGAACAGAGTAAGACTCCAACTCAAAAAGAGAAAAAAAAAAAAAATATATATATATGATGGGCCTTCCATTGCATATAATATTGTTTACTCTTTTATCAGAACTCATTTGTAATTAAGGCCTTACTGTGCAAAGGACACTGACTCCAAGGCTCTGAAAGGTCTGAAGGGCTGGGTCATCTCTGCCTAACATGGGTGGGTAAGACCAGCGAGAAACAAACACACTGGAAGGAAAAGTCTCTGCACATGTGTGAGCTTCAATCTACAGTGAGAAACAGCAAGGTCACTACCTTTCTACCACTGTTGCTTTGATTGTATAGTGCATTTGCATTTATTTCTTATTCTACTTTTAAACTTTGTATTCCCTGGATTTCTCAATCTTTTTAAAAAGTCATTATCACACTGCTTTACTTTCCTAATCCTTGTTATGTATAATATCATCCTATTTTTTTCAGATTTTTAAGGATTTCCAATTTAAATCCATAAAAATTTTCTTTTGTGCAAAAAAAACTATTTTTTTTCTCCAGTATAAAAATAGCTGGAGTCTGTATCATTATCCGGCTCAATTGATAAACTGATTAGAGGATGTCAACTTAATAATACCATTTAAACTTTCTTCCCAAAATGTATTTTTATTACTTTTTATTTCTATTATTTTTCAGAAATATTATATACTACCTTATCATTTGATTTTTAAATGTATAATTCCTTTCTAAAAGTGTCACAATATCATTTTAATCTGTTAACATGATCATATGACTTTCTCACTGATTCTGTTAATTGTATTGATGGATTCCCAAATGCTGAATCTTGTAATCATTCCTGATGTAAAGGGAGATCGATCATGATGTAATATTGCAACGTGCTGGCACAATGTTTCTAACAATTTTTACATTTCTACTCAAATGTGATTTTTCTACAAAGAATGGATATGAAATCCTTAGTATGGAATAGAAATTGTGTGTTGACATTGTCCTCATCCTGGGAAACCAGGTTTTCTATTCTATTCTATTTCTTTTTCTTTCTTTTATTATTTTTGTTTTAAAATTTAGGGAACAATTTAGGGTACATGTAAAGTTTGGATATCTTTATTGATATTATTTCCTCCCACTCCCATGGCTATGTTCCAATACTGTCAGTCACTTTCTGATAGTATTCTGAATAATGTTCAGGGTCAACTTATGAGTGAGTTCCCATAGTACTCAGATCTTTGTTATGTGATACATCACTGAGAATTTTTTTTTTCTTGGAATCCTTTTCACCCAAGTGGGATTATAATAGCACTCTCGTGGTCACCGCAGCCTCAACCTGGTGGGCTCAGGCGATCCTTCCACCTCAGGCTACCATGAAGCTGAAACTACAGGTACAGGGCACCAAGCCTGGGTAATTTTATTTTTTAAATTTATTTTAGAGAGTTCTTGTCAACTTGCCCAGGGTGGTTTCAAGCCCTTGGCCTCAGGCAGTCTTCTCATTTCCACCTGCCAAAGTGTTGGTATTACAAGTGAGAGCCACCATCCCTGGCACAATCACTTATATTATAGACTCGAAATCCATTCAAGTTCCTGCAAAGTAAATAGCCTTTGTTTCTTGGTTTTCATTTTTATTATTACTCAGTGTCTCACTGTCACCCAGGCTGGAGTGCAGTGGCACTCTCATGGTCAACACAGTCCTGATCTGCTGGTCTCAGGTGATTCTTCCACCTCAGCCTTCCAAGTAGCTGGAACTACAGGCATGTTCAATGATGCCTGGCTAATTTTGGTTTTATTATAGAGGTGAGGTCTCACCAAGTTACCCAGGCTGATCTCAAATTTGTGGGCTCCCAAAGAGCTGGGATTATAGTGGGCCATTTTTACCAACCCTAGTAAGTATTAATTGCTCCATAAGTTTTTTTTTTTTATTAACACATGCACAGTATTGCCTGCATTTGAAGAAAATGGTGTGAGAGACTGGGCTCAGTGTCTCAGCCTGTATCCCAGCACTTT
>NW_007079334.1:0-416 GCF_000164805.1 Carlito syrichta | reverse complement strand
CCTAAGATGAAGTGCAGTGGCACACTCACAGTCACCCCAGCACTGACATGCTGGGCTCTGGTGATCCTTTTGGCTCAGCCTTTCAAGTAACTGAAACTATAGGTATGCACAACCACACCTTGCTAATTTTTGATATATTGCATAGATGAGGTCTTGCCATGTTACCCGGGATGGTCTCAAACCCACGGGCTCTAGCAATCCAATCATCTCGGCCTCTCTACGTGCTGGGATTACAGGTTGAGCCATCAAGCCCAGTGATCTTTCCTTCTAAAACTATGCTCCTTAGAAGCTACTATTGACAATAAATTCTCTCAGGTATTTTTTTTTCCTTGGAAAGTATTTCAAGTTACCTTTATTCATGAAAGATACTGAATGCTTAAGAGCTATTGTTGTGAGACTCTGCTTAGCACACTATG
>NW_007079333.1:0-1039 GCF_000164805.1 Carlito syrichta | reverse complement strand
CAAAATGAGTAGGCACTATTGTGATCCTCATTTTACAGATGAGGAACTGAGGCACAGAGAAGTCAAGTCTGCTAAAGTCACAGAACAAATAAGTAGTTGTGCCAGAATTCCAACACTGACCCTCCAGCACTATAGCTATCTCTTAACTTTGTTCATGTAAACTTGTATTTCTTTTCTTTTCTTTCTTTCTTTTTTTTTTTTTTTGAGACAGGGTCTTGCTTTCTTGCTCAGGCTGGAGTGCAGTGGCACATCATAGTTCACTGCAGCCTTAAACTCCTGGGTTCAAGGGATCATCCCACCGCAGCCTCGCAAGTAGCTGGGATTACAGC
The DNA here is from genome assembly GCF_000164805.1 of Carlito syrichta. Taxonomy (NCBI): domain Eukaryota; kingdom Metazoa; phylum Chordata; class Mammalia; order Primates; family Tarsiidae; genus Carlito; species Carlito syrichta. Next base: position 710 of record NW_007079333.1, on the reverse strand, counting down.
ACATGTCACTATGCCCTACTAATTTTCATTTTTAATTTTTTTTTGTAGAGATGGAGTATCAATATGTTGCCCAGGCTGATCTCAAACTCCTGGCCTCAAGTGATCTTCCTGTCTCAGTTTCCCAAAGTGCTGGGATTACAGGTGTGAGCCTACATTTCCCATTTAAAAAATTCTTATCAAACATTAATATATATAATAGGTTGTAGGTGACAATGGGCATATTTATTTGGATTTATTTAATGTCAGTAGTTTAGAATGTTTTTATTTTGTATGTGTGGAAAAGATGGGCTTATTAGATGGCTGAATAGTACTGTGGGTCAGATGGAGACACCACCTACATTATTGAGATTGATCATCATGAGATGGTGGTTAGGATCAGTCTCTTTCAATCAGATCACATATGTAAATAAGCAACCACCCTTTGATTGACTGCTTATGATCCTCAGAGGAAACACTGAATGTTTTGCTTTTTCTGGCTGTCTTAGTGCTCAGAGAATGTTAATACAAATGAACTCAGCCATGTATTTGAGCAAGCTGTCACAGCAAAGGGATTTCCAAAGCTTTTTGATTAAAAGGTGTTTGAATGTAGGCATGATCAATTTATGGGCTGATGGTTTACTTCAGCAAATATAAAGATGTATTATCCCTTGAGGTTTGTTTTTAACCTCACTTTCACCTTCATTAATATTAACTTGTAGGTCAGTAAATCT
>NW_007079332.1:0-792 GCF_000164805.1 Carlito syrichta | reverse complement strand
TAGAAGAATGTGCTGATGGCGACGACACTGGAAAATGAATTCCTCAGGTCGTGGGAGCATAATGACAAACATGAGCGGCCTCCAGCCCTGGGTCATCTCATGAACAAACCTGCTCTGTCTGGTAGGATTTCTGGCTTGCTTGGCCCTGAGAGACTTAAAGTATGCCTGAAAAGAGACTTTTGAAGGTCATATAGAGCATTCAATTTTTATGCTTGTTTTTTCACGAAAGTCTTCTTGCAGCAGTCTAACACCACCCAACCGTGTTCTGAAGGCAGAAACAATCCTAGTTCAGGAGACCTGGCAATTTCTTTGTCCCGTGACAGGGAAAATACATGCTTTTAGAATCTGGGGGAATGAAATGACACCAAAAGATTTCTATTAGGACTTGCCATTGTCCCAATTCTGCAACCTGCTTTTAAACTTCAAGACTAATTATAAACCGAAACTACCAGAAGAGTCACTAACTCCTTATCTGACACCATCTTTCTAAAAAGTTGGAGAAGGTAGATTTTTTTAAATGACTAAAATATTTGTTGTTTTACAAATTATAATCTTTCAATGAAACCTTTTAACTACTTTTCCATTCTCTTTAAATATGTGAAATTTGTGCCTTTTCATTTATGTTTAAAGAATTCCAAAACTACTTGCTAAACATAAAAAAGACAAGAAAAAGGGAAACGGTCCACTTTATTTTTATCTACAGAATGCCAAAAGAGATGTGCCAGTGTTTTCACTGAAATTAAACATACTTAAAAAAAAATTAATCTTGGGTGCCATAGCAACTCAGCCTTC
>NW_007079331.1:0-794 GCF_000164805.1 Carlito syrichta | reverse complement strand
AAAAATGGAGTCTTGCTCTGTCACTCAAATTGAGGTGCAGTGTGTGATCACACTCCCTTGCAGGCTCAAACTCCTTGGCTCCAGCCATCTTCTTGCTTAGCCTCTACAGTAGCTGGGCTAAGGATTATGCCATCTCATCCCACTATTTTTTTTAATTGTGTAGGGACAGAGTCCTTCTATGCCGCCTAGGCTGGTCTTCATCTCCCAACCTCAGGCAATCTTCACACCTCAGCCTTCTAAAGCTTTGGGATGACAGGCATGAGTCACGGTGCCACACTAGATATAATGCCACACCAGACATAATTGACACTGAGTTTGATGGATGGAAACTGAAACTCAATAGTATGTTTTGCATATATTATGCATTTGTGAAGTTAGCAAAAAACTATAGAAATAGTGGCAATGTTTGTTCCTGTGATGTTGAATTAGTGCTCCTGCACACATCTATTGGGAGTTTTGTGACATAATATGGAAAGATTATTATTCTACCTTATTGCAACCACTGTATTTGTCCTCCTTCATTACAAAACTGTAGGCTCAGTCTTTGTGTTGTAACCTAAATGCTTTGATGCAAAGAAGACTTTCAAATGAATTATCTTCATTGGTATTAATAGAATAAAGGCGAATTACTTTTACTTGAATGTATTATTCTCCTTGTTCAGGTTGGTCATCCCAGCTTTCCATTTAACATTATATTCATCATAAAATTCAACCAAATACTTAACAGTTCCACACTGAGGAACATGATTACATATCCCACTGTATCTGACCAGAAGATCCACTGTCTGGTCCTG
>NW_007079330.1:0-762 GCF_000164805.1 Carlito syrichta | reverse complement strand
GGCGGGAGGAGGAGTGGGCTGCCCGTTCGCTTTCCCCTCGGCTCTGATGTCCGGTTGTTCCCGTGTGCGCCTTTTGAGACGTGGAAGACTGAAAAGATCGACGTGAAAAAGAAAGCACGGGGTGATGATTTTGCCGCCGGTGCCCTGTCTGTCCCTTGGATGCGACGGTGAGCGAGGGAGGCTCGGGACGTGGATGGGGATCTCTTCTCGGATGAACGCTGGCGGTACTGTCGGCGTCACCCGTGGTCGACGTGGGCCCCTGCCTTTGCCTTCCTTCTTCTGACTGAGGACACGCACGGGAAGAGGAGTCGCCGTAGCTCGGTGTGGTGGCTCGTGCTTGCGTTCCTGACGCTTTTTTTTCATGTCTTTCGGGCGGAGTCTCGCTGTGTCGCCCGCCCGAGAACTCTGGGAGGTCGAGGTGAGAGGATTGCCCGAGTCCGGGGGTCTGTAGACGGCCTGAGCGACTCGGTCAGACCTCGTGTCTACGATTTTAAAAAAAAGGCGGCCGGGTGCGGTGGCACGTGCCTGTAGTTCCAGCCACTGGGAAGGCTGAGGTGGAAAGATTGCCCGAGCGCGGCGGGTCGAGGCTGTGGTGGGCGGCCGTGAGCGGTGTGTCGCTGCGCTCCGGCCTGGGTGACGGAGTGAGACTCCAGATGAAAAAGAAAAGAATGAGAGAGAGGAGGAAAGAGGAAAGGAAACAAAAGAAAGACAGACAGACAGACAGACAGACAGACAGAAATCACGACATGTAAAACAAGGAAG
>NW_007079329.1:0-643 GCF_000164805.1 Carlito syrichta | reverse complement strand
GAATGATCAATTCAAGAGACCAAACTAAGAGTAACTGGGCTTTCTGAGGCAGAGAAAGAAACAGAAAGCCACACTGGAACAAAACATTTCATGAAATCATTCAAAGAAAACTTCCCTCATCTCATCAAGGATGAAAAAATTCAAACACAAGAGATTCAGAGAACCCCTGCAAGACAACAAATGAGAAGACCAACTCCCAGACACATAATAATTTGCCTAAACAAAGTAGCTATAAGAGAAAAAATCCTAAAGGCAGCAAGAGAAAAAGGCCAGACTACCTACCAGGGAAGACCAATTAGAATAGCAGCAGATTTATCCATAGAAACGCTTCAGGCTAGGAGATCCTGGAGCCCTATCTTCAAAGTTCTAAAAGATAAACAATTTCAACCAAGAATAACCTACCCTGCCAAACTGAGCTTCATTAGTGAGGGAGAATTGAAATCTTTTCCAGATATCTAATCCCTAAGAACCTGTGCTGTCACCAGACCACCTCTACAAGAAATACTTAAGAAAGTACTGAACACAGAAGAAAAAGAAAAAAGAACAATAACATTCTTCACAAGAGTTCAGGCAAAAGATTAAAAACACACATGAGTCAACTCCAGAACCCAAAGAAAGACAACAAACAAACAGGAACAACTCG
>NW_007079328.1:0-786 GCF_000164805.1 Carlito syrichta | reverse complement strand
AATAATGTCTAATGAGCCTTTGTATTTCTGTGGTATCAGTTGTAATGTCTTCTTTTTTATCTCTGATTTTATTTATTTGGTTTCTTTTTCTTTTTTTCTTAGTTTGGCTAAAGATTTATAAAATTTGTTTACCTTTTTGAAAACCTAACATTCTACTCTGTTGATCTTTTGTATCTTTTCTTAGTATCAAATTAACTTATTTCTGGTCTGAACATTATTTTCTTTTCTTCTACTAATTTGGGGTTTGGTTTGCTCTCTTTTTATTTTTTTATTTTATTTTTTGTTTTTTAAGATGCATAGTTAGGTTGTTGATTTGAATCTTTCTTTTTTTGGGGTGTAGATATTATTTGTTGTACACTTTCATCTTCATACTTGTTTTGCTATATTCTGTAGATCTGGTATGTTGTGTTTCCGTTTTCATTTGTTTCAAGAAATTTTAAAAAAATTTTTCTTAATTTATCCTTTGACTCATTTGACATTCAGGAGTATTTTATTTAATTTCCATATATTTGTATAGTTTCCAAAGTTCTTCTTGTTAGTTATTTCTAGCTTTATTTTTGTTGTCTTTAGAAAATATATTTGATATGGTTTTGACTTTTTAAAATTTGTTGATAGTGTTTTGTAGCCTAACATACGGAGTCTCCTAGAGAATGTTCTATGTACTGATGAGAAAAATGTGTATTCTGCAGCAGTTGGCTGAAATGTTCTGTAAATATCTACTAGGCCCATTTGTTCTGGAGTATAGTTTAACTTTAATATTTATTTATTTAATATTTATCTGTGGAT
>NW_007079327.1:1919-3976 GCF_000164805.1 Carlito syrichta | reverse complement strand
CAACGACATTGAATTTTCTGCTTTTGCAGATCATTTTCCTGGGTTGACAAAACATTTTATTTTAAATTATTTTCCCAACACTTGGACAGTTGTTAGATTTGAGTCTATAGAGCAGGGTTAGTAAACTTCTTTTGTAAGGCCCAGGTAGTGAGCATTCCAGGCTTTATGTGTCATATACAGTTTTAGTGGCATATTTTTTTATCTATTATTTTTACAACCCTTTATAAAGTTCAAAAAACATTCCAAGCTTGTGACCTTAATGAACACTGAATTTGACCCTTGGATCCATAAGTTTCCAACTCCAAAGCATCGGAGGAAGCTGTGAAACTCTGCTGTGAGGATTGCATAGGTCATCATTAGAGTGAGATAGAAACTAAGCAAGACTATTTTCCTAAAATAAAAACAAAGGTAGTTTCTCAGGAGAGATAGCTGACACAGTTTCTGTAGATTGATGAATAGCCTATTTTTTTGTCCCAAATTTGACCCCCCCATCCTTTGTCAAGAGAGTGATACCACCTTTCAGGGCAACAAATGGCACAGACCCAGTCTCCTGTTCACTAACCCAGATGTCAGAATTTGACTCTTCCTCTGTGCCAGAGGGTAGCCGTGAAGAGAGGCAGGCGGTATTCAAAGGTGATACATAGAGTCAATTCTCATTATACACAGTAGTTATGGTCTATAAAATTGTAAACACAAAATTAGTGCAGGAGAAAGGGAAAGCGTCCCCTTCATCACCTGAAGTTTTACACCTGAAGTGAGCCGACAATAGACAGAAAAGCGGGGCTTGGTGGCTCAGCCTGTAATCCCATGCCTTTGGGAGGCTGAAGTGAGTGGCTTGCCTGATCCCACGGGTTCAGGACACACCTGGGCAACTTGGCAAGACCTCATCTCCACAATAAATCAAAAATTAGCCAGGTGTGGTAACGCACACCTGTAGTTCCAGCTACTTGGAAGGCTGAGGCAGAAGGATCGCTAGAGCCAAGCAGGTCGAGGCTGTGGTGGCTGGGAGTGGCCACTGCACTCCAGTCTGGGTGACAGAGTGAGAATTCAACTAAAAAACAAACAAACAAACAAACAAGGAAAAAGGCACTCAAATTTATGAACGTGCACATGAACATGGGAGTCTCACAAATCTGAGACCCAAAGAAGAGCCAGATGATTGAGGCTTAAATACCCTTTTTATAGGAGTCAGGGAACAGGGAAACTGTATGCAGTTCTAGAGGAGTAGTAAATAATTTTTAGGGGGAATGAGTGAGCCTAAAAATAATCACTTGGCCTGAAACAAAGTTCCTCTGAACCCTGAGGGAGATGGGGGGGAAATTGTGGACAGGCGAGGACCAGAACTTCACATGAACAAAAGTTGTCTTGATGCAGATCATGTGTCCCAGGTAATCTCTCAAAGCTGCCCATAAAAATAGGTGAAAAGTCTGTCTGGACGTAGTGATGACATTTCATATTTTCTTTTCTCTGGTGCTTAATTTTACCTGGTTATTTTATAAGATCCCTAAGGAGGGAGTTTTAAGACCATGGTATTTCTTCTGGAGGAGTTTCCCTCAATAAGATAAAGAAGCATAAGGGAAAGCCCACCTGATTCTTCTGGAAAGAAAGAGGATCACAGGCATGCTGCAGGGAGGCATCCTGAGGCTTATTTCTGAGGTCTTTCAACTTCATTTAATTGAAAGCACTCAGCATGCCAAAGTGCTATATATTGGGGTATCATTTTTAGTGCCCCAACATTAGCAAATGCTAACTGTTGCTCCTAGGGAAAACATAAGGAGAGGTTCCTGTGAGCTTCTGGTTACATTTTCATGATCAATACATAATCCTGTTTTATGTTTGTTTCTATTTAAAGACACCTTATTTTGAACTTACAGCCAATAACTCCATAAGTCATGCCTGAATAAAGTTTATGTCACACATGTATTTTCTCCATAATGCATGTGTCTAGTATTCCTAAACTGTCTTGAACTTAGGAATACTTGTCAGCACTTAGTACGATGCTTGGGAGACATTTCAAACCTCAAAATCACCAACAAAAGTACAAAAATGTGAAAGGC
>NW_007079327.1:0-683 GCF_000164805.1 Carlito syrichta | reverse complement strand
AATAAAGTGGATTTTTGCAGAGTAGAGAGAACCAATAATTGAATGTTACAAAAGGGAAAACTTAAAGATACTTTTGGTGTCTTATGAGAGATCTACAACATGTGATTACTATGTTCTCTTAGCTTTGATTCAGATGTCCCTTGGAGCAAAAGATTGCCAACACATCCTCCACTTTAAAAAAAAAAGGACCAACCTAATAAATACACTTACACTATTGATCTATGTCCTTCTAATCAATGAACAGATGAGAGCTCAAACAATGACCATGCAGAAAAAAATGCTAATGTGGCTGACTCATATGGTTCTCATTGTCTCTGTCAGGTAGAATTTGCTTAAAGAATATTTAAACTTAAATGACATAACTAGGATTCTTAATTATACAAATCTCAATAAATTTATACTATTAGAAGTATAAATCTCAATAGATGCATACCATACAGTATAGATAGCTGTAGATCAAGGAGAAAAAGGTAAAGCATAAAAATATGTGACACTTTGTGTTGGGTTTATAGCATGGCTTACATGTACAACACCTAAGTAGTTATTACAACTCTTTAAAAACTGTTTGAACCTTTTGAATGTCTATGAATTATATACTGTTGAAAGCCACATGATTCTGTCAAACTAAGAGTGATGGTTTTGGGAGGAGGGATCCAAGATTGCCACCATGGAGCAGGAGATGG
>NW_007079326.1:0-797 GCF_000164805.1 Carlito syrichta | reverse complement strand
GTGGTAGCGTGGTGCCTGTAGTTCCAGCTACTTGGAAGGCTGAGGCAGAAGAAATGCAGGAGCCCAGCAGGTCGAGGCTGTGTTGGCTGGGAGCAGCCACTGCACTGCAGTCTGGGCGACAGAGTGAAACTCCAATTCAAAAAAAAAAGAAAGAAAGGAAGAAAGAAAGAAAACCCTCTCTATGTTACTGGAGAGAATAAGGACATCACAAAGAGAACTTTTTTTTTAATGTTCCCAATTTTTTTTGTTTGTTTTTGGTTTTTTTTAATTTTTAATTTTTTTATTTTAAAGATATGGGGTACAAGTCAGGTTAGGTATACAAATGGTCATTATGCAGGTACCCTTGTTGATAGGTGTGCTCCCTTTTCCCTGGGCAGATTCCCACAACTGCCAATCTTGCTTCCCCTCTCCCTTCCCAGCAGTTTCCCACTACTGCCAATTCTTTTCTTATAGTATTATAATAATTGTTCAAGGTCTACTTATAAATGAGAACATGTGATACTCAGTTTTTTGTTTCTGTGAAAGATCACTCAGTATTATAGACTCTAAGCCCATCCAGGTTGCTGTGAACTTCATGATTTTGTTCTTTATGGATGTGTAATATTCCATCATGTATATGTACCACATTTTTAAAATCTAGTCCTCTTTTGATGGGCAGCACGGTTGGTTCTATGTTCTTACTACTGTGAACAATGCTATGATAAACATACATGTACAGGTATCTTTTTTATAGAGCTATTTGAGTTCTTCCAGGTATATTCCCAATAGGGGGATTGCGGGGATTTAGATCTTTTGGG
>NW_007079325.1:0-1319 GCF_000164805.1 Carlito syrichta | reverse complement strand
GAACTTTCTACTTGAAAATTAATCTATGGGATTTTTGGTTGTGTCTATTACCAAAATCGCTACTCTTTAATCATAAAACACAAACAAGGAAATATGATCCTTGTCTGTCCCGCAGGTCTAGCTCATGTGAGAAAAAAAGTCTAATCAATAGTCTGCAAATGTGTACAAAAATATAATTAGAATGAATAAGACCTAGTATTCAATTGAAAAAGGCTGGCTATAAAAAACAACATTGTCTATTTTAAAATACCGAAAAGAGTGGAATTAGAATACATTTTTCATAAAGAAATAAAAAATGCTTGAGGTGATACACACCCCAAGTGCACTGATTTGATGATTAAACATTGTATGCCTATATCCAACATCGCATGTGCCCCAAATATTTATGAATCTATCATATAATTCATGTACCCATAAGTAAAAATAAAAAAATTAAAAATTGAGACCTATGTAAAATTCAATGTGGTCTAAACAATTGAAGAGTATTTACTCATTATTTAATAATTTGGGGGTATTGTTAAATTCTGAATTCTCAGGTTCTTAAAAATTATTTGTCCTTTAAATAATAATGTATTGACAATTTTAAGTCAGTTATATTGAGAGATATCTGACAGATTGTTTCGTCAATTTTAATTGAACAATTTGGATTGTCACAAATGCATACAATGACGTAGCCACTAGAGAAATCATAATATACAATGTTCTAGCACCCTACATCCCTATCGCAGTCCATTTCTTCTTTCTAACGTTGGCTTCTGATATTCACTGATCTGTTTTGTGTCTTAATGATTTTGTGATTTAGAATTTTATGTAATTTAATTAAAAAGTTGTTTTAATATCTGGCATCCTTTAGTGAACTTACCACTTAAGAATCATTTGTGGGCCAGGCTCAGTGGCTCAGCCTGTAATCTCAGCACTTTGGGAGGCCGAGGCGAGTGGATTGCCTGAGTCCGAGGGTTTGAGACACACCCAGGCATCTTGGCGAGAACTCCCCTCTGTAATAAATCAAAAATTAGACGGGCATGGTAGGACGGGCCCGTAGTTCCAGTTACTTGGAAGGCGGAGGCAGAAAGAACGCTGGACCCAAAAGGTCAAGGCTGTGATGGCTGAGAGCATACCACTGAATCCAATCTGGGTGACGGAGTGAGAATCCAACTCAAAAAATAAAAAAAAAGAAGAAGAATCATTTATGTTGTAATGAGCCTTATTAGTTCCTTTTTTCCTTAACTGCTGAATACTATTTTATCATGTGATACAGGTTGGATTCAGTGACTTATGCCTACAACTCCAATATTATGGGAGTCTTATCTAGGAGAATG
>NW_007079324.1:0-786 GCF_000164805.1 Carlito syrichta | reverse complement strand
TCATCCAGACTAGAAGTCACTGGTTGCCTCCAGCCACTGCTGTCTCGACTGCGGGGCTCCGGCGATCCTTTCACTCAGTCTTCCAAGTAGCTGGAAGTACAGGCGCATGCTACCATGCCCGACTAATTTTTTGATTTACTGTAGAGATGAAGTCTCGCCAAGTTGCTCAGGCGGGTCTCGAACCCACCGGCTCAGGCAATCCACTCACCTCGGCCTCCCAAAGCGCTGGGATCACAGGCTGAGCTACCGAGCCCAGCAAGAAATATTTTTTAAGGATCATGTATGAATTTAGAGTGTATCTCAAAAGTATTGATCTCTTAGACAAGATCAGATGTCTGTGCTACACTATTCTTTATCTTGAGGGCATGTGCCTATACATTATGCATGTAGCATATGTACATATGTGTATTCATATTTGGAGGTGTTTCTAAATAGGAAGAGGCAATGAACAACCATGTTGTTCTTTCAGACTTGATCCCCAAAACTTTTCCTTTCTTCCATTTATGGTGGAATCTAGGAAAGAAAATACCGTCATTAATAGAAGCTGTGATAATGACACATGAATACAAGAACTTTGTACTTGCAAATTAATCTATGGGATTTTTGGCTGTGTCTATTACCAAAATCGCTATTCTTTAATCATAAAACACAAACAAGGAAATATGATCCTTGTCTGTCCCGCAGGTTTAGCTCATGTGAGAAAAAAAGTGTAATCAATAGTCTGCAAATGTGTACAAAAATATAGTTAGAACGAATAAGGCCTAGTATTCGATTGAGAAAAGGCTG
>NW_007079323.1:0-713 GCF_000164805.1 Carlito syrichta | reverse complement strand
TCCATTCTGTGCCAAATGAATTGTTTCCCAGTTCATTTTTCTTCTTGGTCCTCACATATCCGTCTTTTGCATAAAGAAAATGACCTCAGATTGGATCATAGGGCTCGCCATCAGCTAGTGTTCAGTAAGGAATATGTATGGTACAAGTACCATTCTCAGACAGCTTCAGGATCAGTCCTACGAAGAGACAGTCAAGATTTGGGGGCCTAAAAGCCTGAGAGTTCCTCTAGCTTCCTCTAGAGACTGAACGATGCCTGGAAAACTTGAGTCATGCCGGTGGGTTTCTTTTTTGTCCATCTTTGTTCAAACATTCTCTTTCTTGTAGCAGCATATTTTGCTTCTATGCTTTAGCAAACATTTCAAAATGTAGCACTGGTGCAAGACCAAGTATGCCTCTAGCTAGATTCACGTGAACATAGCCTTTGCAAAATGCTTTCCTTGTTGCAAGTAAAAAAAGTATGGACATTACTTCTCAGTTATTTCCATATAATTGCACCAAAAAAAGCTCTCTAAAGACTCCAATGAGCCTAAAAAAAAGATTACCTTAACAAAAAGAAAAGCAAATATCAATATTTACTAAGCCTCTGCTATATTTGGAGTACAATCACATAAACAATCACAGCACAACTTCAAAACGATATTCTGTTATTAATTGCCAATGAACAGATGGCCACAGGAAGACAAGGAGAGATATACCTGACGTGCCCAAGATT
>NW_007079322.1:0-647 GCF_000164805.1 Carlito syrichta | reverse complement strand
CCATAAGAACCTTAGAAAAAGAAGGAAATACTCTCATGGAAATCGGAACTGGCATCCAAATTCCTGTACAAAACCCGAAACCCACAGGACTTAAGAGAGAAGATAGACAAATGGGACCTTATTAAACTGACAAAGCCAAAGAAACCATCAAGAGAGCAGGGAGACAGCCTACAGACTGGGAAAAAGTATTTGCCAACTCTAGGTCTGACAAAGGCTTAACATCCTGGATCTACAAGGAACTGAAACATACTGAAAAAGAAGAAAACAAACAACCCCAATATAAAATGGGGAAAAGATATGAACAGACACTTCACAAAAGAAGACATTCGAGCAGCCAACAAACACATGAAGAAATTCTCAACCTCACTAATCATCAGGGAGATGCAAATCAAAACCACACTGAGATACCACCTAACTCCAGTCAGAGTGGCAATTATCAACAACTCAAAAAATAATAGCTGCTGGAGAGGGTGTGGTGAAAAGGGAATACTTCTACACCGTTGGTGGGAGTGTAAACTAGTACAACCTCTGTGGAAAGCAGTGTGGCGATTCCTAAAAGCTCTAAAAATTGACCTTCCATATGACCCTGCAATCCCCCTACTGGGAATATACCCTGAAGAACACAAATCACTCTATAAAAAAGATAC
>NW_007079321.1:0-493 GCF_000164805.1 Carlito syrichta | reverse complement strand
AATTTATACATCCACACGCATGCTTTACAATGACTGTTATATTTAACTATTGGTAATAGTAGAGATAGACATGTAGTTCTTCTAAGTTATGGTCTGTGTTATTTAGTTTCACAATGCCCTGTGTTATTTAGTTTCACAATGCCTTTAGTAGTATATGAAGTGTTAGTCTATTTTTCAGTTGTAAAAAGATAGATTCTAGAATACAAGGAAGAAACAACATGACAATGTCCCGTGTTTTTTTTGCTTCCTTTCAAATATCTATTGTCACCTACACACAAAGTATCCTGAATGTGCTCTGTATTTTTTGAACAGTTTTTGAATGTTCCCCCTGACCTTTAAGAGTTTGAAATAATAAAGTTTTATTTTATTTTTTTATTTTTTTGAGTTAGAGTCTCACTCTGTAGCCCAGGTTGGCGTGCAGTGGCACACTCATGGCCACCACAGCCGCGACTTGCTGGGCTCAGGCGATCCTTCTGCCTCAGTCTCCAAGAAG
>NW_007079320.1:0-766 GCF_000164805.1 Carlito syrichta | reverse complement strand
TAAAATTTAAATCTCTGTTTGTTTCCTTGGGATCAGAATAATTACTTGAGCCTTCCAAGAGAATGGTTAATATGGGCTTACTATATAAATATTTCTGTTAATTATATTAATATATTTGTATGAACTAAATTAGCAGTCTGATATTTATGCTTATGTACATGTGTGCATTTCTATTAGAAATGAATTTACGTATATGTACATTGTAAATTACATTGATATCTTTTCTAGTAGTCAAAATATAACAACAAAATTATTTATTACAAGTGCCAAATAATGTAACACTCACTAATGTTATCTTTTTAAATTTGAGATACTAACATCTACCATTCTTCTTATGAACATTCACATAGTATTTTTTAATTAAATAACATAACAGTCATGTATTGCATAATGAGGAGGTTCCATTCTGAGAAATGCAAGATTTGACCTTTTTTTTTAAATTTTGTGAACTAAATAGAGAGGACTTACACAAACCTAGGGAATATAGCCTACTATACACCTATGCTACATGATTTAGTCAAACCTGTACAGTGTGCTAATCTATTGAATATTGTAGACAATTATAAAACAATGGTAGCCGGGTTCGGTGGCTCAGCCTGTAATCCCGCACCTTTGGGAGGCTGAGGTGAGTGGATTGCCTAAGCCCGCGGGTTCGAGACCCACCTGGGCAGCGAGACCTCATCTCTACAATAAATCAAAAACATCAGCTGGGCGTGGTAGTGCATGCCTGTAATTCCGGCTACTCGGAAGGCTGAGGCGGAAGAAT
>NW_007079319.1:0-585 GCF_000164805.1 Carlito syrichta | reverse complement strand
ACAACTTGTATACCTAATCCTGACTTGTATAACACATCTTAAAAAAATTAACTAATATATGAACTTTTTATAGTACATGTCCTAATACTGACTTATACTATTTCTAGATTCAAAACAAGGAAGGCGGCTTTTATTCGAATCTCATTTATTCACAATTTTTTCCTTGAATTAAAAAAACTAAATAAACCAAAATTATTTTGAAAGCTACAATCATTTTTAGAAACTGATGTCTGTATTTGCGCAAATATATTTTGTGTGTGTGTGTCTGTGTGTTTTATGAAGGATAGATCTTATATACAAGGAAAAGGCAAAAGAGGAGCTGACATTTTAAAAATATTCTGAGCCAGGCTCGGTGGCTCAGCCTGTAATCCCGCGCCTTTGGGAGGCTGAGGTGAGTGGATTGCCTGAGCCCGCGGGTTCGAGACCCGCCTGGGCAGCGAGACCTCATCTCTACAACAAATTAAAAAAATCAGCTGGGCGTGGTAGCGCATGCCTGTAATTCCGGCTACTTGGAAGGCTGAGGCGGAAGGATCGCCCGAGCCCAGCAGGTCGAGGCTGCGGTGGCCGGGAGCGGCCACTGCACTC
>NW_007079318.1:0-1347 GCF_000164805.1 Carlito syrichta | reverse complement strand
CCTGATCAGTTCCTTTTCTCTCTCAATGTTCACTTTAGATACCACTCCAGGAAGTTTCCTGAAGGTTTTTCCTTACACAGCATTCATGATAAGGTTGTTACTTAATATGATTATTCTCTAATAGTCTGCAAACTCCATGATGGTTAAACATTTTCTGATTGTCCGCTGCTCTACTTTCAGTTAGTTCAATAGCAAGTTCTTAAGAAAATTGTTTGACTAAAGAAAATAAAGAAGGAAGGAAAGAAAGTGAACCTTCTTCATTCCTTTGATATTCTATTAAAAATCATTTAAATGCTTGATTTCGCAGACTAGTACAACTTCTTTGGAAGACAACATAGCGATTTCTGAAAGAACTAGAAATTGACCTTCCATATGACCCAGCAATTCCCTTACTGGGAATATACCCAGAGGAGCTCAAATTATTCTACAAAAAAGATACCTTCACATGTATGTTTGTTGCTGCTATATTCAGAATAGCAAAAACACAGAACCAACCATGTTGCCCACTGAAGCTGGACTGGATTTTTAAAATGTCATACGTATATACAATGGAATATTATGCAGCCAAAAAGAAGGAAAAACATATGAACTTTACAGCAAATTGGATGGGTTTGGAGTCGATCATACTCAGTGATTTACCACAGAAACAAAGAACTGAGTTCCATATGTTCTCACTCATAAGGTGACCTTGAAAAAATTATAATGCTGTGGGAGGTTGATTGGCAGTAGCAGAAAACTGTCAGGGGAAGGGGGGTGGGACTGGCAGTTGAGGGAAGCTGCTAGGGGATGGAAGGTCATACCTCATCAACCAGGATACCTGCATAATCAATGTTTATATACTTAACCCTGAATTGTACTCCACATATTTATAATAAAATTTTTTAAAAGGAAAATATTCTGGATCTAATAAATAAATAAATAAACAAAAAGTAAATAAATGTTTGATTCCCCATTTTCTCTTTAGTTGATTTGAGAGATATATACAATTTTTCTTAAAGCACTGATTTCTCATTATTTCTTATAAGTTTTGAGGTACATTGAACTCTTTGCTAACGTATATGTATGGAAGAAATATATTCTTTCTTTTGCAATTAATTTTAATATATTAATATGTTTGTAATAACCAAACACCAAGATACTGTTGATTTAAATTCCAGTAGTTCCATGATTCATATTCATTCATGTCACTCACCTCCTGACTTCTCATTAAGATGAAATAAATTATGATGTAGAGAATCACATCATATCCTGAATTTATTGTGCCCTTACAATGTATATTTCTTTTGGATTTCTTAAGTAATCTATAGTAACTATAATAACAACAAAATGGAAATAACCTCAAGGCAT
>NW_007079317.1:0-676 GCF_000164805.1 Carlito syrichta | reverse complement strand
GCAACAAATAAACAGGAACAACTCTGTAAGAACTTATGACAGGGATCAACTCATGCATTTCAATTATTGCATAAATGTGAACGGACTAAATGCACCACTGAAAAGATATAGATTGGCAAAATGGATAAAAATATCATCAGGCAACAATCTTTTGCCTTCAAGAGACTCACCTCACTAGAAAGGACATTCACAGACTCAAAGTAAGAGGATGGGAAACAGACTTCCAGGCGAACGGAATACAAAAGAAAGGAGGAGTAGCCATCTTACTTTCAGACAAAATACCCTTCAAACTATTAATCAAAAAAGATACAGAAGGCCACTACATAATGATAAAAGGCTCAATTCATCAACAAGAAATACCTATCCTAAATATATATGCACCCAAAATAGGTGCACCAACTTTCATAAAGCAGCTTCTTGGAAAACTAAAGAAAGATATTGACTCTAACACTATCATAACTGGGGACTTTAATACCCCACTCACAACCCTAGACGGATCATCAGGACAAAAAATCAGCAAGGAGATCCGGAACCTCAATGTAACTTTGGACCAAAAGGACTTAATTGATACCTACAGAACACTCCATCCAAAGACCACAGAATACGCATTCTACTCATCACCACATGGAACATATTCTAAGATCGACCACATACTCGGCCATAACTCAAGCATAAG
>NW_007079316.1:0-720 GCF_000164805.1 Carlito syrichta | reverse complement strand
CATTTGCCCTGTAGCTTAAGCATCATGCAAACCATAACCACTTCTAGGTAGCAACAGAATTTGATTTAGGCCATAATAGTTTTTCAAAGATTGAAGGAGCCACTCCTCAGGTTGTTTTTCTATCTTCATTCTTTCCACTTTTCTATCAGTTTTTGGCAGGGTTAGAAATATTTCCAAATACTTGTCTCTAATCTCCACCTCAGCCTCTATCAATTTCTTTTTATAAAGACAAGGAATCATAATATGTCACTTGAATATTAATACTGTCGACATCAACGTTGCAGAATTTTAGAAAACTGTAGATATGGAGGAAAAAAAAGCCAAGTTGTGCTTATGAAACACAATTGTGGTGCGGCATGTTCCACATCTTCTATTATCTTCTGTTCTTAGAACCTCCCTGGCTTCCAGCCTTTTTCTTTAGAGTCTGCAATAGCAGGAAGCCTTTGCAAGAACCACAAAGCTAAAGTCTTACTGCAAATATGCTTATACTCTTTTAATAATAAAAAAAGTGAGAGTGTAGCCAGGCTCGGTGGCTCAGCCTGTAATCTGGTGCCTGAGGTGAGTGGATTGCCTGAGCCCGCGGGTTCGAGACCCACCTGGGCAACTTGGCAAGATCTCATCTCTACAATAAAATCAAAATGAGCCGGGCATGGTAGCGCGCGCCTGTAGTTCCAGCTACTTGGAAGGCTGAGGCAGAAGGATCGCCGGATCCCAGTAGGT
>NW_007079315.1:0-7710 GCF_000164805.1 Carlito syrichta | reverse complement strand
GTCAGCTAGCTAAGTAGTTAAGTCAGCCAATGAAGTCAGCTAACTAATTAGTTAAGTCACCTGTCTAAGTCACCTAGTTAAGACAGCTTCCAATTAGGTCAGCTGGTTAAAACAGCTAGATAGCTAGTTAGCTAAAGGTTTAAGTTAGCAGGTTGAGTCAGGTATTTAGCCAGTTAACTAAAAGGGTTAAATCAGCTGGTTGAGTCAGATAGCTAGCTAGTTAGCAAACGGGTTGAATCACCTGGGTGAGTAGGCTAGCTAGCTAGCTAGCTAACGAGTTAAGTCAGCTGGATGGTCAGCTTGCTAGCTAGATAACTAATGAGTTAAGTCAGCTGGATGAGTCAGCTAGCCAGCACATTAGCAAACGAGATAAGTCTGATGATTAAGTCACCTAACTGGTACGTTAGATAATGATTAAGCTACCTAGTTATCTAGCTGAGTAAGTCAGCTAGCTAGCAAGGCAGCTTACTATTTAAGTCAGCTTGTTAGCTAGGTAGTTATGCAGCTAGCTAACAATTTAAGCCAGCTGACTAACTATGTAGCTAGCTAGTTAGCTAACTAATTAAGTCAGCTGGCTATATAGGTAGCTCCTAGTTAATTAAGTTACTTAAGTCAGCTGGCTAGCCAGCTGGGTAGCTAGGTATCGAGCTAGTTAAGTCAGTTGGCTAGCCAGCTGTCTAGCTGGTTAATTCAGCTAGTTAAGATGTTTGGCTAGCCAACTGGTTAGGTAGGTAGCTAGTTAAGTCAGCTAGATAACTACCTGTCTAGCTAGTGATGTCAGTGAGTTAAGTCAGCTGGCAAGCCAACTGGCTAGCTGGCTTAGTCAGCTAGTTTAGTCAGCTGTCTAGCCAGCTGGCTAGGTAGGTAGCTAGCTACAAAAGTCATCTTGCTAGCCAGTAGGATATTTTTTCAAGTCAGCTAGTTAAGTCAGTTGGCTAGCCTGCTGGCTACATAGATAGCTAGCAAGCTAAGAGAGGTGGATAGCAAGCTTGCTAACTTGAGTCAGCTAAGTAAGTCAGTTGGCTAGCCAGCTGGCTAGATATGTAGCCAGCTAGTTATATCAGCTGGCTAGCCAGCTGACTAGCTGGTTAAATCAGCTAGTTAAATCAGCTGGCAACCCACTGGCTAGCAAGTTAAGTCAGCTAGTTAAGTCAGCTGGCAACCAGTTGGCTAGCTAGTTAAGTCAGCTCTTTAAGACACTTGGCTATCCAGCTGTTAGCTAGTTAAAAAGCTAGTTAGGTCAGATGGCTAGACATCTGGCTAGATAGTTATATCAGCTAGTTAGTCAACTGGCTAATTAGAAAGCTAGCTATATTAGTCAGCTAGTTATGGCAGCTAGGTAGCTAGTTAAGTCAGCTGGCTATCGAGATAACTAGCTAGTTAAGTCAGCTAGATAAGCCAGCTGGCTAGTTAGGTAACTAGCTGCTTAAGTCAGTTAGTTAAGTCAGATTGCTAGCTAGTTAAGTCAGTGATTACATCAGCTGGATAGCCAGCTGCCTAGCTGGGTTGCTACCTAGTTAAGTCAGCTGGCTGACCAGTTATATAGCTAGTTAACTAACCTAGTTAAGTCAGCTCACTAGCCAGCTGGTTACCTAGGTGCCTAGGTAGATAAGTCAGCTGGCAAGCAAGCAGGATATGTAGGTATGTAGCTAGTGAAGTCAGCTGGCTATGCAGCTGCTAGCTAGGTAAGTAGACAGTTGATTCAGGCTGCTAGCCAGCAAGCTAGCTAGTTAATTCACCCTGTTTAATCAGCTGACTAGACAGCTGGCTAGCTAGGTAGCTAGATAGATAAGTCAGTCGTCTAGCCTGCTGGCTAGCTACTTAAATCACCTAGTTAAATCAGCTGGCTATCCAGCTGGCTAGCTAGGTAGCTTGCTAATGTAGTCAGCTGGCTAGACAGAAGGGTAGTTAGTTAAGTCACTTAGTTTAGTCAGCTGGCTAGCCAGCTGGCTAGCTATATAGCAAGCTAGTTAATTCAGCTGACTAGCAAGCAGGTCAGCTATTCAAGTCAGCTAGTTAAGTCAGCTGGCTAGCAGTTGGCTAGCTAGGTAGCAAGCTAATTAAGTCAGTGGCTAGCCAGCTGGCAAGCTAATTAAGTCTGCTAGGTAAGTAAGCTGGTTAGCCAGCTAGCTAACTCGGTAGAGAGCCAGTTATGTCAGCTGTCTAGTCAGCTGGCTAACTAGTTAATACAGCTGGTTGAGTCAGATGACTAGCCAGCTGGCTAGCAGGTTAAGTCGACAAGTAATGTCAGCTGGCTAGTCAGCAGACTAGCCAGGTAGGACGCTAGTTATTTCAGCTGGCTAGCCAGCTGACTAGCTATTTACGTCAGCTACTTAATTCAACTGGATTCCTGGGTGGCTAACTTGGTATCTAACTAGTTAAGTCAGCTGAATATCCAGCTGGCTAGCTGGTTAAGTCAGCTAGTTAATTCAGCTGGCCAGCCAGCTGGCTAGCTTGTTAAGTCAGCTAGTTAAATCAGTTGGCCAGCCAGCTGGCTATCTAGGTAGCTAGCTAGTTAAGCAGCTAGTTAATTCAGCTGGTTATCTAGGTATCTAGCGAGATAAGTCAGTTAGTTAAGTCAGTTGGCTAGCCAGCTACCTATCAGTGTACCTAGCTAGTTAAATCAGGTGGCTAGAAAGCTGGCAGCTTGTTAAATCACGTAGTTAAGTCAGCTTGCTGTCCAGCAGTTAACTAGGTAGTTAGGTAGTTAAATCAGTTGGCAAGCCAGAGGCCTATGTAGGTCAGCTGCGAGTTAAGTGTGCTGGCTAGTCATCAGGCTATCTAGTTATGTCATCTAGTTAAGTCAACTGGCTATCAATCTGTCTAGCTACGTAGGTAGCTAATTAAGTCTGCTGACTAGCCAGCTGACTACTTCGTTAAGTTAGCTAGTTAAATTAGGTGGCTGGGCTGCTGGCTACCTAGGTAGCTAGGAAATTAAGTCAACTAGCTAGCCAGCTGGCCAGCTAGTAAGGGAAGAGAGTTTAGTCAGCTGGCTCAGCAGTTGTCTAACTATTTAAGTAAGCTGGTGAAGTCAGTTTTCTAGCCAGCTGGCTAGCTAGTTAAAAAGTTGGTTATGTTATATTGGTAGCCAGCTGGCTCACTAGTTATTTCAGCTAGTTAGTTCAGCTGTCTAGCCATCTGGCCAGCTAGTTACGTCACCTAGTTAAGTCAGCTGAGAAGGCAGCTGGCTAGCTATATAGCTTGCTAGTTAAGTCACCTGGTTAGACAGCTGGTTAGCTAGAAATGTCACCTAGTTAATGCAACTGGATAACCATGTGCCTAGCTATGTAGCAAGCTAGTTAATTCAACTGGCTAGAGTGCAGGCCAGCTAATTAGGAGAGCTAGTTAAGTCAACTGGCTAGCAAACTGGCTGGCTAGGTATTGACCAAGTTAAGTCAGTTGGCTAGCCAGTTGGCTAGCAACTTATGGCAGCTAGTTAAATCAGCTGGCTATCCATGTGGCTAGATAGGTAGAGAGCTAGTTAAGTCTGGTGGCTAGCTGCCTGGATATCTCGTTAAGTCAGCTAGTATAGTCACCTGGCTGGCCAGCTGCCTAGCTCGTTAATCAACTAATTAAGTCAGCTGGCTAACCAGCTGGCTAGTTATTTAAGTCTGCTCGTTAAGTCAGTTGGCTAGCCACCTCGCTAGCTAGTTAAAAAGCTAGTTATGTCAGATGGTAGACAGTTGACTAACTAGTTATTTCAGCTAGTTAAGTCAGCTTGGTAGCTAGGTAGATAGTTAGTTAAGTCAGCTAGTTATATCAGCTAGCTAGCAAGGTAAGTCAGCAAGTTAACTTACCTCTCTATGTAGTTAGCTAGCTAGGTAGCTAGCTAGTTATTTCAGCTAATAAAGTCAGCTGGCTACCTGGGTAGCTAGCTAGTTAAGTCAGTTAGTTAATCAGCTGGCTAGCCAGCAGACTTTTGGGTAGCTAGCTTGTTAAGTCAGTTGGCTAGCCAACTGGCTATCTACTTAAATCACCTAGTTAAGTCAGCTCGCTAGCCAGTTGTTTAGCTAGTTAGCTAGGTAGTTATATCAGCTGGCAAGCCAGCGAGATACATAGGTAGCTAGCTATTTCAGTCAGCTGGTTAACCACCAGTCTAGCTAGTGATGTTTGCTAGTTAAGTCAGCTGGATAGCCAGCCGACTATCTAGTTATGTCAACTAGTTGAGTCAGCTGGGTAGCCAGCTGGCTAGCTGGTTAAGTCAGCTAGCTAATTCATTTGGCTTGCCGAGTGTCTAGCTAGGTCACTCCTAGTTACATCAGCTGGCTAGCCAGCTGGCTAGCTTACATCAGGTAGTTAATTCAGCTGGCTAGCCAATTGGCTAGGTAGGTAGCTAGGTAATTAAGTCAGCTGGCTAGCTGGCTGGCTAGCTAGTTAATTCAGTGAGTTAAGCGAGCTGGCTTGCCAGGTGGCTACCTAGGTGGCTAGCTAATTAAGCCAGTTGGCTAGCTGGATGGCTATCTAATTACATCAGATAGTTAAGTACGCTTGTTAGCCGGCAGGCTAACTAGGTGGTTGGCAAGCTAAGCTGGCTGGTTAGCATTCTGGTCAGGTAGGTGCCCCACTATTTAAGCCAGTTGGCTAGCCAGCTGACCAGCAAGATGGCTGGCTAGTTAATCCAGCTTTCTGTCCCATTGTCCAGCCAGCTGGATGGCTATTTAAGCCAGCTGGATAACCACCTGATCAGCCCACTAGCTAGCTAGCCGGCTGCCTAGCCAGCTAGCAAGGCAAATATCTTGCTAGTTAAGTCAGTTGACTAGCCATGTAGACAACCAGTTAACTGGCTCGCTAAGTCAGCTGGCTAGCCAGATATCCAGCAAAGTATCTAGTCAGCTAGTTAAGTCAGCTAGCTAGCCAGCTAGCTAGTTAAATAAGCTAGAAACGCAGCTAACTCTTCAGCTAGCTAGTGAAGTCAGCAAGCTAGAGCGTGAGATAGCTTGTTTACTAGCTATTTATGTCAACTAGATAGCCAGCTAGCTAGTCAGCTAGCTAGTTAAGTCAGCTAGAAAATCAGCTATTTACTTAGTTAACTAGTCTGCTAGCAACTCAGTTATCTGTTCAGATAACTAGTGGGCTCGCTCAATTTCCATCAGGTCAGCGATTTAGTCGGCTCGCTCACCTGCAAACCGGTCAGTAAAATAGTCAGTTCACTGGACAGCCAACAGGTCAACTAAATTGCCGGCTTGCTTGCAGGCAAACAGGTCAGCTAACTAGTCGACTTGCTCGCCTGCTGACTAGTTAAATCAGCTCACCTATTGGCTCTCTCACTGGCCGACTAGTTAAGGCAGCTCACATGTCAGGTCACTTGCGGGCTGACTAGTTAAGTTAGCTCACCAGTCGGTTCATTCCCTGGCTGACTAGTTAACTCTTGTGACCATTCGGCTCACTCACTAGCCAACTAAAGTCAGCTGACTAGTCAGCTCACTCGCCGACTGACTAGTTAAGTCTGCTGACCAGTCAGCTCTATCGCAGACTGAATAGTTAAGTCAGCTGACCAGTCGGCTCACTCACCAACCGACTAGTTATGTCAGCTCACCTGTGTGCTCACTCGCTGGCTGACAATTTAAGTAAGGTAAGCAGTCGGCTGACTAGCTGGTCAATTTTTTAAGTCAGCTAACCAATCGACCAACTAGTAAAATACCCAGCCAAATCTTTACCCGAACTATGTGGCCAACTTTTCAGCCAACTATTTAACCCAGCTAACTAGTCGGCTGACAAGACGGCCGACTTGTTAAACCAGCTACCAAGTCAGCCGAGTAGTCAGCCAACGTGTCAAATCAGATAAGTAGTCATCTTCATCGTCCACCAACTATTTAAGTCACCTAGATAACTCATCAGCCAACTAATTAAGAGAGCAAGTTCACTCGTTTACCAAATAGTTAAACCAGTTAACTAACACATTAACCAACTCGTTAAGTCAGCTAGCTATCACGTTAGCCAACTAGTTAAGTCAACTGGGTAAGTGAGTTAACTAATTAGCTAGCAAGCTAAGTAAGCTAACTAAGACAGCTAGCTCACTAGTTAGCTAACTATTTGAGTCAGCTACTTAAGCCTGCTACCTAAATAGTTTGCTAACAAGTTAAGTAAGATAGTTATTCAGCTAGTTAGTTAGTTAACTATTTAATTCAGGTAGTTAAGTCAGCTAGCTAACTAGTTAAATCAGTCAGTTGTCAGCTAGCTAAGTAGTTGTCAGCTAGCTAAGTCAGCTAGTTAAGTCAGCTACCTAATTTAGTCAACTGTTTAAGACAGCTAGCTAGGTAGTTAGCAAATGGGTTAAGTCAGAAGGTTGAGTCAGGTAGTTAGCTAGTTAACTAACGGGTTAAGTCAGCTGGTTGAGTCAGCAGGCTAGCTAGTTAGCAAACGGGTTGAGTCAGCTGTTTGAGTAGGCTAGCTAGCTAGTTAGCTAGCCAGTTAAGTCAGTTGGATTAGTCAGCTAGCTAGCTAGTTAGCTAATGAGTTAAGTCAGCTGGTTGAGTCAGCTAGCTAGCTCATTATATGAGTTAAACCAGATTATTAAGTCAGTTAGCTAGAATGTTAGATAACGATTAAGTTAACTATGTAGCCATCTGGTTAAGTCTGCTGGCTAGCTAGGCAGCTAACTATTAAAGTTAGCTTGTTAGGTAGGTAGCTACATAGTTAGCTAACTATTAAGTCAGCTAGCTAGCTAGGTAGCTAGCTAGTTCATTATCTATTTCAGTCAGCTGGCTTGCTAGCTAGTTAGCTTGTTAATTCTGCTAGTTAAGTCAGCTGACTAGACAGCTGGCTAGCTAGGTAGAGAGCCAGTTAAGTCAGTTGGCTAGCCAGCGGGCTAGCTGGTTAATTCAGCTATTTAAGAGAGCTGGCAAGCAAACTGGCAATGTAGGTACATAGATAGTTATGTCAGCTAGATAGTCAATTGGCTAGTTAGTGATGTAAGTGATTCAAATCAGCAATGTAGCCAACTGGTTAGCTGATTAAGTCAGCTAGTTTAGTCAGATGTCTAGCCAGCTGGCTAGGTAGGTAGCTAGCTAGATAAGTCAGCTTGCTAGATAGCAGGCTAGCTGTTCAAGTCAGCTAGTTAGGTCAGCAAGCTTGACTGCTGGAAAGGTATATAGCTAGCTAGCTATGTGAGATGGCTAGCCAGCTTGCTAGCTAAGGTCAGCTATGTAAGTCTTCTGGCTAGACACGTGGTTAGATAGGTAGCCAGATATTTAGGGCAGCTGTCTAGCCAGCTTGCTTGCTGGTAAAGTCAGCTAGTTAAGTTACCTGGCATCCAGCTGGCTAGCTATTTAAGTAAGCTCGTTAAGTCTGTTGACTATATGGCTGGTTAGTTCGCCAAAATGTTAGTTAAATCAGATGGCTAGTCATCTGGCTAGCTAGTTATTTCACCTAGTTAAGTCAGCTGGCTAGATAGGAAGCTAGATATATGTCAGCTAGTCATTGCAGATAGCTAGCTAGTCAAGTCAGCTAGGTAAGTCTGTTGGCTAGCTAGATAGCTAGCTAGGTAGCTAGTTACTTAATACAGCTAGTTAAGCCAGCTGGCTAGCTAGGTAGCTAGTTGGTTAAGTCTGCTAGTTAAGTGAGCTTGCCAGCTTGTTAAGTTAGTGAGTTAAGTCAGCTGGCTAGCCGACTGCCTAGCTAGGTAGCTAGCTAGTTAATTCAGCTGGTTTGACAGTTAGCTACGTAGTTAAACATCTTAGGTAAGTCAGCTCACTAGCCAGATGGTTTGCT
>NW_007079314.1:0-650 GCF_000164805.1 Carlito syrichta | reverse complement strand
CCAGCCCTGTGTCTCTCTCTCACCTGATAGTTGGTATGTATATCTGTTTTCCCTCTCACACTTCTCTCTTTCGTTATTTTGACTTATGATTTTATCATTGTAACTGTTGGTTTAGATCACATTTGTAGTTTACCATCTGACTTACACTGTTTCTCGATTTTATTGCCCTGTCTCTGTGTAGCTATCAGTACTCTTTAGGGAATCTTTCTTACGTGTCTTTCTTCACCTCTTCCCAGCCCTGTGTCTCGTTCTCACCTGATAGTTGGTATGTATATCTGTTTTCCCTCTCGCGCTTCTCTCTTTCTAACTCCCTATTGACCCCCCCTTCCTCCATTATTTTCCTCTTCTATATGCCCCCTTTTTAAATCTAGGGACCAAGACGGCATACTGCTGAATAGACAGACTGTAAAGCAGAGGGAAAAGTGAACAAAGCCAGAAGACCCTCATAAGGAAGAACAGGTCATTGCAGAAGAGAAATAAAAGCAACCCCACCTTCCCTCAAAAACAGAATTGAAGAGGGGGAAGGAAAGGGGGAGAGGGAGAAAAATCTACAGAAATGAAGAAAAACCAAAAGAAGAATATGGGTCTCTCCCAGACGCCTGGGAGAGCAGACACTGAGAAAACTGACTTTGGAATACAAACAAGAAAAG
>NW_007079313.1:0-710 GCF_000164805.1 Carlito syrichta | reverse complement strand
CATTCTTTCCACTTTTCTATCAGTTTTTGGCAGGGTTAGAAATATTTCCATATACTTCTCTCTAATCTCCACCTCAACCTCTATCAATTTCTTTTTATAAAGACAAGAAATCATAATATGTCACTTGACTCTTAATACTGTCGACTTCAACGTTGCAGGATTTTAGAAAACTGTAGATATGGAGGGAAAAAAAGCCAAGTTGTGCTTATGAAACACAATTGTGGTGCTGCATGTTCCACATCTTCTATTATCTTCTGTTCTTAGAACCTCCCTGGCTTCCAGCCTTTTTCTTTAGAGTCTGCAATAGCAGGAAGCCTTTGCAAGAACCACAAAGCTAAAGTCTTACTGCAAATATGCTTATACTCTTCTAATAATAAAAAAAGTGAGAGCGTAGCCAGGCTCGGTGGCTCAGCCTGTAATCTGGTGCCTGAGGTGAGTGGATTGCCTGAGCCCGCGGGTTCGAGACCCACCTGGGCAACTTGGCAAGATCTCATCTCTACAATAAAATCAAAATGAGCCGGGCATGGTAGTGCGCGCCTGTAGTTCCAACTACTTGGAAGGCTGAGGCAGAAGGATCGCAGGCCTGAGTGCTAAGAAAGAAGCAAAGGGCTTCTAGGGAGACAGAAGGCTGGGTGAGAAAGGATAAAGGTGAGACCTGAGAGTCTCACAGGAGCTAAAACCATGCTACTAAAATGAAAGCCCAGTTTGCA
>NW_007079312.1:0-1053 GCF_000164805.1 Carlito syrichta | reverse complement strand
CGGGCTCAGGCAATCCACTCACCTCAGCCTCCCAAAGGCGCGGGATTACAGGCTGAGCCACCGAGCCCGGCCTGATTACTTTTTCTAACTGAACTTTGGCATTTAATTACAAATGTAGGCAGCAAAACACAGTAATATTAGAAGTAACTGGGACTTTTGTCACCAACAGAATTTGCAGACTTTTTATATTACATTATAATTGTCACTGATGCCTCACAATATTGTCTATGCTTGTAGCAACTGATAATTCAGTAGTTACTAGAACTGCTGCTAGCACTTCTAATATAATGCATTAATTAAGATGCACATATATTACATCAAAAATGTGTTTTTTAATTATAGTTTTTGTATACTACAGCAACTGTCTTTAAATATAACTGCTTTCCCTTTCAAGCCCATATGTTTTATTTTATGCACTTAAAAAAAATAATTCTAAGAATAGGTTTATAGGCTTCATTAGCGTGCACTTAAAATTTAGAAACTCCTATTCTAATAAGATTACACCCAAGTGACCAATCCTTCTCTTTCTCTGTCTTTTCTTTCCCTTAAGAGATCTTGACTCAGAGATTTTTGCTTCAGTTTAATAAGAACTGGAAAATATTAGTTGCATTGGATGATTCTTTTTTCTTGCTCTTCTGTCTCTTTCAGATTTTATTTATGGGATAGATAAGATCTACCTGAATCACAAAGGTCTCAAAACTCAGGTTTGGAACCTAGGGATAAATGACCAGTCTTAGGGTTGACTTAAGCTTGAGGCTATCTATATCCGCAGCCTAAATATGTCTCAGTTTTATTCACTAACTCTCCTATTTAATTCAGTCTTAATTTGTATTTGGAGATTAGGGGCCAAATTCTCTGTTGTACAAAGAGCTCTAACTTGTTCTCTTTTAAGCATATATCTCCCTTAGGAATCCTGGAGTAAGTAGTTTACTGGTTGAAGTGTAAGTGTAAAGCAATGATATTTTATTTGTAAAACAAGGGAAGAGAAGCAGTAACCTGCGTTCCTCCTTTAGAGTGTCTCTGACAATAATTGGTGTACCTTTGCTTACATAG
>NW_007079311.1:0-751 GCF_000164805.1 Carlito syrichta | reverse complement strand
GGTTCGAGACCCCCTGGGCAACTTGGCGAGACCTCATCTCTACAATAAATCAAAAGTTAGCTGGTGTGGTAGCGTGCACCTGTAGTTTCCAGTTACTTGGAAGGCTGAGGTGGCAGGATAGCCAGAGCCCAGCAGGTCAAGACTGTAGTGGCTGGGAGTGGCCACTGCACTCCAGTCTGGGCAACAGAGCGAGACTCCAACTTAAAAAGAAAATTTAAAAGGGAACATTTTACATTGGATAATGTAATTAGAAAGGAATTAACCTGAAACAGTTCAAGGGCTGAAGTATTCTGGAAATCTTGTGCAATTTTTTATCCATTTTTGCAAGGAAAATGTAACTATCTGATTATACATGAAAAAAACTTCACAGGGAGAAATTCATGTAGTAGAATCAGAAAAAAATTTGTTATGCTATAAAATTTGTGCAAAATCAGTTAATAAAACATGAGAGATGGGACGTGGCAAGATGGCAACAGGGCAACCCGGCATCTGAAGCCCTCTGCAAGGGAGATCTGCAGTGGGTCTCTGACTCTCGCCCCTGGGGCCTGGGGACCCCAGCATCGCAGCCTGCTCTACAGACAGAGCTCGGCCGCTGCCATCGGAACGACTGGACAGTTTTGACAGCATTCCAAATGGTCCGCCGCCGCCGCCGCTGCCGCCACTGTCACCCCTCCCCCCATTGCCACTGCCACTGCCGTCTCCAGTGCCACTGCTGCCATGGCCTCTGGGAGGGGTAGCATATCGCACCACG
>NW_007079310.1:0-697 GCF_000164805.1 Carlito syrichta | reverse complement strand
GTCCTTTTGCAGTTTTGAGATGTATTTAAGGGGAGAGCTGTGATTCAAAATCTGTCTGCAGGTCCTGGTATTCGCTGACAGGCGTGTGGATAATGTGGAACCCACTTCCCACTGCCCTGGAATCTGTCCGTGCAGTGGGGCTATATGTTTACTCCCTGAAATAAAATGTGGTTAGCAGAGGGGAGAGAATGGAGCAGATAGTGGGTTGAAGAGGGGAGTGGAGAGATAGAGGAGTAAGGGGGGAAACAAACGAGTGTGCCAACAAATAGAGAGAGAGGCCTATGCTGAAACAGATAAAAACAATATACCACAGCTACAGTTGAACCAACTCTCATACAAACAAAAATAAAACATATAGTGATGCTAATATACAAGTTAACCAACCACCTTGCTAGTGTGCTCTTCCTCTATACAAAGATATGGTTTACAGAGAGAAGAAAAGGAAAATAGAAAAAGGAAAAAGGGAACAATACAGTAGGAATAGAATTAAGACATTAGACTGATAGAATCAATGAAGCACACTCTGAGACCTTTTGTTTAAGTTCAATGTCCTTTCAGGTCTGATTTCTAGTTTTCTTTTCAAGCTGGTAAATTAGTTTGCAGTTAGAGTCAATTGCCCCTGATCTGCTGTGAAGGACAGTTCAGATTAACCTTCCTTCAGCAGTTTGGTCTATGTCTTTATCAAGCTTGTTTCTCG
>NW_007079309.1:0-688 GCF_000164805.1 Carlito syrichta | reverse complement strand
TTCTATTTGAAACATTTACTTGTATAATAGTGACTCAGTTATTTTAATTAAAGGGCAAGTAGTGGTATCCTGTATTTTAACCCTTTTATTTTTATCCATAAAATCGGGCTCGTAGTTGTACACTGGGATGATGGAAAGAGTAAGTTCTTTAAAAATATTTAAAGCCTCTGCCACCATTTCTGGCCTATAGTAAGCACAAATCAATGACCACTTTCTTTTCTTTTCTTCCTGTTTGTACTGTAAGGTAGAGCATGAACTCATCTGTAGAAGAGTCTGTAAGGAAAAATGCTCTGTCAATTAGAGCCTTTTAAAAAGTGAAAATGTCTGTCAGGGATCTTTTCCTAGCAGGCAAGTTGCGGACTAGGATGATTTCTAAGGTTTTATTTGTATGCCGTGATTTTAAGATTCCAAAACAGTGCACAG
Organism: Carlito syrichta; assembly: GCF_000164805.1. Taxonomy (NCBI): domain Eukaryota; kingdom Metazoa; phylum Chordata; class Mammalia; order Primates; family Tarsiidae; genus Carlito; species Carlito syrichta. Next base: position 265 of record NW_007079309.1, on the reverse strand, counting down.
AATGAGTAGGCTTCATTTAGTAGTACAGGCTCAAGTCTAGGATAATTTAGTTTGAGAGTTAAATTATGAAACAGACGTTAAAACATTTACAAACCTCAGTGAGTTATTTTTTAATTGACAATCCAGTCATTTTGAGAATTTAAGCTGCACTTTATTGTCATAGATTTTCCTTGAGTCATAATAATTTAGTTAGTATATAGAAAGTAATTCCAGCTCTGTATCATTACGAGACAAAATATTAAATGAAACTCAAACTGCTTCTTTT
>NW_007079308.1:0-500 GCF_000164805.1 Carlito syrichta | reverse complement strand
CGGGTTCAAGACCCACTTCGGCAGCGAGACTTCATCTCTACAATAAATCAAAAAATCAGCCGGGCATGGTAGCGCATGCCTGTAGTTCCGGCTACTCGAAAGGCTGAGGTGGAAGGATCGCCGGAGCCCAGCAGGTCGAGGCTGTGGTTGCCGGGAGTGGCCACTGCACTCCAGTCTAGGCGAAGAGTGAGACTCCAACTCAAAAAAAAAAAAAAGAAATATTAAATCAAGATGAAATTGCAGCCAGGTATGGTGGCTCACTCCTGTAATCCCAAGCACTTTGGAAGGCAGAGGCAAGAGGATTGCCTGAGCCCAGGGTTCAAGACCAGCCTAGGCAACATATTGAGATCTCCTCTCTACAAAAAAATCAAAACATTAGCTGGGTGTGGAGGTACATTCCTGTAATCCCAGCTACTTGAGAGACTGAGGCAGAAAAATAACCTGAGCCCAGGAGGTTGAGACTGCAGTGAGTCATGACGGTGCCACTGTACTCCAGCCTG
>NW_007079307.1:0-689 GCF_000164805.1 Carlito syrichta | reverse complement strand
GAGAAGCCCAATCCTGAGGACATGACACACAAAGATCAAGACTTTGATTTTTAGTCCACTTGGACATCCACAAGGAGGATGTTAGAGAATGCAGGGCACATCCCCATGGATAGCGCCATGCTTCACAGCCAGCACCTCTTCAAGGACAAGGTGGTGCTGGCCACGGATTTGGGCACAGGCTCCCCCTGCAAGTCTGCTGCCAAGGCTGGAGCTGTAAGGTCATTGGAATCAAGTGTCCCGGTATTTCTAATTATGTGGTGAAGATCACCAAGCCAACAAGTTAGACCACATGTTGATCACCATCAAGAGGAAGTGGAGGAGGTGGCACTCCCAGTGGAGAAAGTGGACACCAACATCAGCGAATAGATGGGCTACTGCCTCCTCCACGAGTTCATGCTCAACACCATACCGTACACCTGTTACAAGTGACTGGCGCCCTTGACCTCATCTTCTCAGACGGAGCCACACTGTATATATGATGGCCATCCAGGCAGTACCAAGAATACAAGATCTACTGGTGGGAGAAAGGTCACAGCTTTGATATGTCTTGTATCAAAGATGTGCCATTAAGGAGCCCCTGGTGCATGTGGCAGACCCCAAGCAGCCGGTCACCAATACCTGCCTCATAAAGGACATCTACACCATCAAGGTGGAAGGTTTGACCTTCACCTCCCCCTTCTGCCCTGAAG
>NW_007079306.1:0-649 GCF_000164805.1 Carlito syrichta | reverse complement strand
CAGCTGACTCAGCTAGCTGACTTATCTAGTTAGCCAGCTGGCAAGCCAGCTAACTTAACTAGCTGACATCACTGGATAGCCAGGTGACTAGACAGCAGACTGAAATAACTAGCTTCCTAGCTAGTCAGCTGGCTAGCCAGCTGACTTATCTATCTGTATTAACTTGCTAGCCAACTGGCTAGCCAGCTGAATAAACGAGCTAGTTACCTAGCTAGCCAGATGGCTGATCAGTTGACCTAACTAGCTGACTTAACAAGGTATATAGCTGGATAACCAGCTGTCTTAATTAGCTGACATAACCAGCTAGCCAGCTGGCTAACCAGCTGACTTTAGTAGCTAGCTACCAAGTTAGTCTGCTGGGTAGCTAGATGAATTAACTACCTGACTTAACTAACTAGCCAGCTGGCTAGTCAGCTGACTTTTCTAGGTGGCTACCTCGCTAGCAAGCTGGCTAGTCAGCTGATTTACTAGTTGACTTAACCAGCTAGCCAGCTGGTTAGCCAGGTGAATCAAGGGGCTAACTTAACTAGTTAGCCAGCTTACAAGCCAGCTGACTTAACATGCTCTCTACCTAGCTAGCCTAGCTAGCTGACTTAATTAGCTAGCCAGATGGCCAGCCAACTGACTTACCTAGGTCGCTATCTGGCTA
>NW_007079305.1:0-678 GCF_000164805.1 Carlito syrichta | reverse complement strand
GACTGCAGTGGCCAGAAGCAGCCACTGCACTCCAGTCTGGGTGACAGAGTGAGACTCCAACTCAAAAAAAAAAAAAAGGCAAGAAAAAAATAAATGAAACTAAAAATACATCTTCTCAAAACTGGTGGGATGTAATGAAAGCAGTTGCTTAGAGGGAGACTTTTAGCATTAAATGTATATATTAGAAAATGTAAAATATCTAAAATCAATTATCTAAGCACTCACCTTAGAAAACTAGAGAAAAAAGAGCAATACCTAAAGCAAGCAAGAGGAAAGAAATTTAAAAATAGAGCAGAAATCAATAAAATTAAAAATAGGAAAACAATAGAGAAAAAAATATAATGAAACCCAAAGCTGGTTCTTTGAAAATCAAACTGAGGGGAAAATGTTGTATGCATGAGTACTTAAATGATTGAACACAAAGCTTTATTTTAAATCAGAATTAGCAGAATAACCAACAAGTTGCCATTGGCAAGTGGAAGGCGAAAGAGCGCTGTGGCTGGAAGGGTTAGAGTTAGAGAGAAACCTGAAACCGACTGCAGTGTCCCTACTGCTATACTGACTCAAAAAAAAAAAAAAGTTTCACAAAGTAGACAAAAGAATTGTCAAGGTTTCTAGGAATCTCTTTGAGCCTTGTTAATTTTTTTTTTTTTTTTTTTTTGGGTTGGGTTCTCATTG
>NW_007079304.1:0-719 GCF_000164805.1 Carlito syrichta | reverse complement strand
TTTTTATGCTTACTATCTGGCTAAAGAAACTAAATTTCTGGCATTTTAGGTGAAGCTAAATATTAACTTTAATTATCAGGGTATTATATTTTAAACTCATTTTTAGCATATTTGTATGTATTTCCAAAAAAGTAGCTTGTTTTACTTCTTTTATCGCAGTACATGAGGTCATATCATGGTAAGCATGAATTTGGTTTTGATAAAAATTTGGTTTTCTACATGCAATCATGTTAATGTACATTATTCATTTTTCGTCATTTTCTGATAAACCTCAAATATATTTTTCAAACTTGTGGATGAACATTTCTATGGTTGTAAGAACGTAGCTATGAAACTGTGATGACATAACTATTATAGTCCATGTCTTTTCATTACATAGGGGATGACTTCTCTCAAATGTATTCCTAAGATTGCAGTTTCTATACTGTAGGCTAACCCCAAAGTGTTTCACAATTGTAAAGTCTAACACACACTTCTAACAGTATAAACATACGTAATGCCTGTTTCTTCATGATTTTTCCAACATTATACATTTTTCATTTTTCTAGGGTTTTTTCTTATTTTGGGGTTTGATTGTTAGAGTCAGAGTCTAATTCTGTCGCACAGAGTAAACGGTCACAAACACTGCAGCCTCCAACTGCTGGGCTCAGACAAAAGCCTTCCAAGTAGCTGGAACTTTGTTGAGCTCAGGAAGAAAAAAACTGAAGGTGGATCCCAGG
>NW_007079303.1:0-466 GCF_000164805.1 Carlito syrichta | reverse complement strand
TACATGAAACACTTAAGAAAGTACTAAACACAGAAGAAAAGGAAAAAAGAACAACGTTCTACACAAGAGTACAGGGAAAAGAATAAAATATACACAAACCAACCCCAAAACCAAAAGAAAGACAAAAAAAGAAAAAACCAAGTGAAAGAACAACAACTCAATAAGAACTCCATGATAGGGATGAACTCTCACATTTCAATAATTAGTCTGAATGTGAGTGGACTAACCGCACCACTGAAAAGACACAGAATGACAAAATGGATAAAATATCACCAGGCAACAATATACTGCCTTCAAGAGACCCATCTCACTAGAAAGGACATACACAGACTCAAAGTAAGAGGATGGGAAACAAATTTTCAGGCGAATGGAACACAGAAGAAAGGAGGAGTCGCGATCCTAATTTCAGACAAAATACCATTTAAGCTATCAAAAATTAAAAAAGATACAGAGGGCCACTACATGA
>NW_007079302.1:0-303 GCF_000164805.1 Carlito syrichta | reverse complement strand
TTCACGAGACCAAACCTAAAAATAATTGGGCTTCCTGAGGCAGAAAGAGAAACAGAAGCCACACTGGAAAAACATTTCATGAAATCATTCAAGAAAACTTCCCTCATCTCATTAAGGATGAAAAAATTCAAACACAAGAGATTCAGAGAACCCCTGCAAGATAATAAATGAGAAGACCAACTCCCAGACACATAATAATTCACCTAAACAAAGTAGCTATGAAAGGAAAAATCCTAAGGGCAACAAGAGAAAAAGGCCAGACTACCTACCAGGGAAAACCAATTAGAATAGCAGCAGATTTAT
>NW_007079301.1:0-1276 GCF_000164805.1 Carlito syrichta | reverse complement strand
TTATTATACTTCACCTTCTGATATACTTGGTGGCCTAGCTTTAAAAAGAAGAGAGTCAACATTATACTATATTTAACCCTGAAAGTACTCACAAAACCAGTTAAAAGGTGGCTGTTTTTGGCTTAAATTTTAGACTTTGCAATAAAATTTTATATGCAACCATATTGTTTAAAATAGTTTGCCAGAACGTTAAGAAGAACAATACAAAGAAACTTCCCCTTCCCACCAAAAGAAATTGGAAAGCTATGGAAATAAGTGAATTTGCTTTTCAATAATTCCTTAGCAATAGAGGGTTAGCCCATTACTGTTTTAGAAAACAGCTTTGCACTTTTTCACTAGAATTTTAAAATGCTGAGATCTACTTAAAGATATGTTCTGACCCCTTAAGCAAAAGAACACTTAGCCATGAATGCTCCCTACACCTCTACACCAGCTCCTAAGCTTCCCAGTTCTATATGTTTCTCAGCCATTCCACATGTGAACAAAGACCAGGCAATGAAAACAATGTCCTTAAGTCTCAGGGTATTTTGTGAAAAGACTGCATTGTCACAATTATTTAAGGAAAAAAATACACAAACTCACGCATATATGCATATAAGCTTGTAATATAATAAAAGTTAGTTTAAAGACCTTAAGAGAAAGTATGGAGTATATAACATAACACTTCTGGGAGTTTCAGCCTTAGACAGTCAAACACGACGGCAGTATTTTATGAACTGAAGATCGTCTGGGGAGGGGTATCCACACAGAAGGCAAGTAATCCTTATTCTAGTTTCCTCTGGAAGTAGTATCCTTATTTACCTTATTTTAAACACATATTTAAAGTCATATTTATTTGTTTCTAAATCTCTATTTTCCATGAGATCTTGCTCTTGCTAAGTGGGTTTTTCTCGAGGCATTTTTCAAAAGTATGAACCCCTAAGTTGATGAATAGTATTCTGGTATGTCATTAAACAAAATGTATGGATACCTTGGGGCCTTTAATAATATAATTTAATGTAATAAAAATAAAGTTTACTGGAAGAATAAAATAAAAGAATTAACAAATCTCCCCAGTCTCCCTCAATTTGCGATTAAAGAACAATGCAATTTGCCCCTTTAGCAATTACTTCAAAAGACCAAACTTGTGAAAATTAAAAGTTGTTATTAATAGAATGGGTCATTTTTCACTCACTGGAGCAGGTAAAAGTACACAACATATTAAGTAATGTGCATAACACCAACTAACCACCAAAAATTGGGAGAAAAAACTTTTAAATTAGTTTAAATACATTTT
>NW_007079300.1:0-688 GCF_000164805.1 Carlito syrichta | reverse complement strand
GAAGAACGATCACACCTGGGTGGACGCTGCCTTTCTGGTAGGTAGCTCCCCCCAACCCAGCAACCACACTGTCTACAGGATCCACTGCTCTCCTGGCAGCTGCCTATGGCACCAGAGATGACAACTTCCTTCCCCCAGCTACCACTTGCTCGCCATGCTCTTGCTCTTTCTAATTCTGTGGGAGTGTGTTCGTCCCTGACCCGTGTGTTTGTGTGTGTGTGTGTGTGTGTGTGTGTGCCCGCGCATGCACGGAGGTGTGTAGCGACACTCTCCGTGAGCCCACACCAGGATTCCCCTGGAAACTTCTCCCAGGACTGTGCTCAATGGGCTTGGCAGTGAGTCTCCAGTGTGAAGCTCTTGGGGTCTCTTCCCTCCAGTCTCTGCTGCTCAGGAGACCTGGGTGTAGCAATTACCGTGCACTTCCCACTCCTCCACTCCTCGAATTTTTAAATAGCTCTGCGTACTGTCTTTGTGTATGTTTGGCACTTCTGAGTCAAACATTCTATGTGAGTTTGCATGGCGTGTCCGACAGGGATTTGGGGTAAGGGGGGTATTCATGTGGGACTAGGTGTCTGCCTGTCTGTTTGTCTCGTCTTGTGTATGATGGATGCACACTGATATATGCCTGTTTTGGTGTGGATCTTATGCTGTTGTCTGCAGGCATTGTTCTCGGCTCAATGGTGGTGTG
>NW_007079299.1:0-741 GCF_000164805.1 Carlito syrichta | reverse complement strand
GAAAGACACAGAGGCAAGAAAGAGCTGACTGGTGAGAGGTGGCCACAGAAAGAAGGTTCATGGAGATGCGCACGGGGAGGAGGAGATCATGCTCAGTGAAGGGGAACACACAAAACACTCTAAATAGAAAGTGGGTGAAATGCAGGAACAGGCATTTCTTGGTGAATGAGATACAGAGGACAGGAAGCGGTTGGATGGGGAGGGGAGTTGGGGACTGCAGGCCAAAGAGGGATAATGGAGAGCGAGAGGAAGGAGATGACCACATGGCCAGGGGACCAGCCTGGGCTAGGAAGACAGGGCCAGACAGTCTTGATGGTTCATACAGCAATGTGTCACAGAATATGCACCAGAGTAACTAGGCAGCATTGCGACGTTCCCCAGGTAAACTCTCAAGAGTCTGTTTACAAGAAATCCCAAAGTGTCTCTAGAGATGCACAGCCAAGCTACTGTAATCCGGGTCAGACATGACACAGGGAGGGGTACAACGAAGCACACCATCAATAAGAGCAGAAGCAGGGCTCGGTGGCTTAGCCTGTAATCCCTTGCCTTTGGGAGGCTGAGGTGAGTGGATTGCCTGAGCCCACGGGTTCGAGACCTGCCTGGGCAGGCGAGACCTCATCTCTACAATAAATCAAAAAATTAGCCGGGCGTGGTAGCGCGCACCTGTAATTCCGGCTACTCGGAAGGTTGAGGCGGAAGAATCGTCGGAGTCCAGCAGGTCGAGGCTGCGGTGGCCAGAAG
>NW_007079298.1:0-631 GCF_000164805.1 Carlito syrichta | reverse complement strand
GAGAGGGTATAATGAAAGAGCAATTCAGAATTCCCCCGGGTCACACATAATGCCTTCCCACAAGTGACTGTGAATGTCTCAGATCCTTCATTGTGGCACAGGGGAGATGAGCATTCCCGAATGAGAGAGGTTTCAAGCCGCACGCCAAAGCAGTCACCCTGTAGAGCGTAAGATACACGAAAGGGAACAAGTGGGAAGGAGGAATTACAGCACGCACACTCAGTGCCAGAAACTCACAGTGCAGCACACTTCTCACACAGCACTTTCCAAGGGAGACGGACATTCGAAACAAGCACCACCAAGGCAGTCAGCTCGTTTCCGTCAATGTGTTTGGCAGATCAATTGTGTATCCTCCCGCACAAAAATTTGAAAAGGAGAAACATTTCAGAATGCACCCAGGGAATTCACCAAGTAATGCCTTCTTGCTCCACTGTGGGGTTCCCATCGCCCCCTGGGGGGCAGCGTAGAGCTGCACATGGGCAAAGCGTGTCTTATGAGAGAACTCTTAGGTCACACAGAGGCACTTTGCAGAGCCGAAGTCCAAAGGAGAAGGAAACTGCGAGATTCAGACTCATGTGTTGCAGCATGCACCAAGTGAGAATAACATAGATAGCCCATAAAGAGCGCTGCG
>NW_007079297.1:2224-3013 GCF_000164805.1 Carlito syrichta | reverse complement strand
TCCTCCAGCTACTCAAAGGATAATGTGGGGAAGTTTGGCTGCCGTTTCCATTGCACTGGATTGGCTTCAAGTCAACAGAGAGAATTTGAGGCAAAGGCACAGGGTGTGTTGGAGAAAGAAGAGGTAAATAAGCATCTGGTTCATCAAGGGCCGAGGACATGCAGTGCTTGAAGAGGCCCAGCCCTATGCACCTGACCAACAGTGCTATTATGGTTAATTGGAAGATGATGCCATCACAAAACTCCAGTAGTGTCAATGAGGTGTCTTCTCAATAGAAATCCAATCTGATGATATATTTTTGAGAGGTCCTACTCCTTAAGATTGTTTATCAGAGCTAAGAAATAAAATAGCAAAAAAGCAAAATGACCTGGACGTGAACCTCAACTTGACCATTTGGCTGCTGCGTGCCTGTAGAGGAGAAGTTTAACAGCCTGGAAAGAATGTCTATCTTCTCATCTGCTAAACTGGCATCGTGCTGGATCCCTCCTACCATGGTTGGGGCTAATTAGACAAGACAGACAACATGAACTGGCAGTCTCAGAAAGAGTAAAGAACCCATGCTAAATGTATCCTAACAACACACAGGAACTTTTCCCCTTCAGTTATTATTGCCATGCCTAAATGCCTAGAGAAAAGGGAAGACTGAAACTGTTTTGATTGAAACTAAGTAGCAGAAATCTTTAAAAAGTATACTATGTTAGTATCTGCCATGTTAACACAATTTAGCTTTCATTTAAAGTAGAAATCTGAGCATTTCTTGAATTTACCATCATGTGAGATGAATCTCTG
>NW_007079297.1:0-975 GCF_000164805.1 Carlito syrichta | reverse complement strand
CCGGACTCGGTGGCTCAGCCTGTAATCCTGCGCCTTTGGGAGGCTGAGGTGAGTGGATTGCCTGAGTCCGCGGGTTCGAGACCCGCCTGGGCAGGCGAGATCTCATCTCTACAATAAATCAAAAAATTAGCCGTGCATCTGTAATTCCGGCTACTCGGAAGGCTGAGGCGGAAGGATCGCCGGAGCCCAGCAGATCAAGGCTGCGGTGGCCGGGAGCGGCCACTGCACTCCAGTCTGGGCGACAGAGTGATACTCCAACTCAAAAAAAAAAATAGATTTCTTCTCAAAAAGGCTGGCATGTTTCTAAGAACAGTAAATAATGTAATAAATGTTTAGGGTATCATTTTGATGAAAAAGTCTGGGAACAAAACAGAACATAAAACATGATCTTTATTTGTGATTATATTTACATGTCTAACAAAAATAGAGGAATATTGCCAAGGGTCAAATCTGAATGGAAGGTTGATTTCTCTTATGTGAACTTTTGTATTTTCTTAAATTGTGTTCAAATTATTTGTACCAGAAGGAAATAAATCAGTAAACTATTTTAGTCTATCTGTAGGTAATTCAGAACATCAGCAGGACCCTTGGGAGTGAAGTGGCCACACGCAGCACTCACTCTTTCAGCCATCAGGGTATTACTTTCCTTCTTAGCTGAGTCATGAATTGACCACTGGCCTCATGTGTGGGTCCCTCCAGCCCCTCTGCTCCTCTCCTGGCTGAATACAGTTCATCAAGATGCTAGGTCCCACGGGAACTCTACATCCAACAGAGAAACATCCCAGACCCTGGAATGGTGTAACACCCACCTCGTGAAATAATAACGACTGCACAACAATCAAACACAAAAAACCCAGTGGTGGAAGCTGACAGACTCTGAAAACTGAGCACGGGGGGAGGGAGGGTGTTGCTCCCTCCCATGGGTCCCTTCATCCTCAGGTTGCTCCACTGGCATCAAAGATGGACTCCTGGTTG
>NW_007079296.1:0-1098 GCF_000164805.1 Carlito syrichta | reverse complement strand
CTTTCCCCCTTAGCCTCTCCAGCGGCTGGGACCATGGCGTGTTCCACCCATAACTGCCTGATGTTTTAAATTTTTTGTGGTGTTGAGATCTGTGTATTTTAACCAACCTGATCTCCTGAGCTTAAGTGATCCTACTGCCTCAGCCTCCTAAAGTGCTGGTATGACAGGCACAATCTCTCCGTGTCTGGCCTTTATTTCCATGAATTTAAGAGGTGTAAATAGTCTGTGTTCTGTGCTTCAGTCGTACCTACCAACTCCACGTGTGCCCATGGTACCCAACAGGTAATTTTTTATCCCTCTACCCTTTCTGTTCTCCCTTTCTGAGTCTCCAGCGTTCCTTATAACATTTTCTGTGTCTTGGGGATTTTTTTTTTTTTGGAACCTAGTTTCACCGCTTGAGAGGATTCTTCATTTAGCTCCCATGTATAAGTGAGAGCATGTGATGTTTGTTTTTCCGTTCCCGAGTTAGTTCACTTGGGATGATGGGCTCCAAGTTCATCCGAGTTGTTGCCAGTGACATTGCTTTATTCTTTTTGATAGCTGAATAGTATTCCACGACATCTATATAACACATCTGTACTATCCGTCGATCGGCTTCTGGACATTTAGGTGATTCTACATCTGTGCGATTGTGAAATGTGTAGCAATTAACATGTGAGCGCAGGTTTCAAAAATAACACTTTTGCAGAAAGAGGCAAGCATCAATAAAAGACAGGAAATGTCTGACTTTTGACAATAGGGAGTTAATTCTAAGATAGTGGTTCTCCTTCCCTAAAAATCTTTTTATGATAAAGTCTTTGGTTATTTGGGCTCTTTTTTGCTGTAAGGTAAATTTCAGAACTGTTTTTTCTAACTCTGTAAAAAGTGGAACTCGTGGGTTGATAGAAATTGCATTGAATCTTCAGATCGCTTTAGGCAGTACAAACATTTCAGTGATGTCGATTCTTCCGATTCATGAACTTGGGAGGTCTTCAATTTGTCTGTATCTCTTTCATTTTTTTCAACAACATTCTGTATTTCTCTCTGTAGACATGCATCATCTCCTTATATAAAATTATTTCAAGTTGTGTGTGTGTGTGTGTCTTTGTTGTAAAAGGG
>NW_007079295.1:0-434 GCF_000164805.1 Carlito syrichta | reverse complement strand
TCTCTGATCCATTTGGAATTAACCTTTGTGCATGGGGATAGATAGGGATCCTGTTTCATTCTTCTGCATGTGGTCAGCCAGTTTTTCCAGCACCATTTACTGAATAGGTTCTCCTCTCCCCAGTGGTAGGTGGTGGAGGCCTTGTCAAAGATGAGTTGGTTGAGAAATTGAGGTTTTGCTTCTGGAATCTCAATTCTATTCCATTGATCTACATGCCGGTTCCTATACCAATACCAAGCTGTTTTGATGATTGTAGCTTTATAGTAAAGTTTGAAGTCTGGTAATGTGATACCACCTGCTTTGTTTTTTTGCTGAGGACTGTTCTGGCTATTCTTGGACGTTTGTGTTTCCATATGAATTCCTGTGTTGTCTTTTCTAGGTCTGAGAAGAATGCTGCTGGTAATTTGATGGGTATTGCATTGAATTTGTAGTTG
>NW_007079294.1:0-373 GCF_000164805.1 Carlito syrichta | reverse complement strand
TATGTGTGGCCCAAGACAACTGCTCAGTGCGGCCAAGGGAAGCCAAAAGGTTGGACATTCCTGTTCTAAAGGGATGCAAAGTCTTTCCTGAAATTGAAGGCACCGGGGCTCTGTGGATCAGCCTGTAATCCCACGCCTTTGGGAGGCTGAGGTGAGTGGATTGCCTGAGCCCGCGGGTTCGAGACCCGCCTAGGCAGGCTAGACCTCATCTCTGAAATAAATCAAAAAATCAGCCAGGCGTGGTAGCGCATGCCTGTAATTCCGGCTACTTGGAAGGCTGAGGCGGAAAGATCGCCGGAGCCCAGCAGGAGGCTGCGGTGGCCGGGAGCAGCCACCGCACTCCAGTCTGGGTGACAAAGTGAGACTCCAACTG
>NW_007079293.1:0-1335 GCF_000164805.1 Carlito syrichta | reverse complement strand
AAATTACTTCTATGTCCAGGAACCAGCAGCCTTCCTTCAGTTAAGTGGGGGTTTCATGTTTGTTTGGATTTGCTTTATTTGACTAGTGCTACTGCAGGCACTAGTCCTAGTTGGTAGGGATACAAAGATGAACATCACAGTGAATTTGCTACTGGTCAGTGGGAGAGAAGGAACAAGACAAGCAGTTTAATGCTGTATGATAAAGTTAGCATCCAGGGCCTGGGTACTTGGGAACATGTGGAAGGAATTTTTAATGCAGGGAGTCAGAGAAAGTGTCCCATCTATGTTGAGAAAATGATTGGTTGATTAAATTCACAAATAGGACACGATGACTGTAATCCCAGCAGTTTTGGAAGCCAAGACAGGAAGATCAATTGAGCCAGGAGTTTGAGATCAGCCCAGGCAACATAGCCAAAACCTGCCTCTACAAATAAATATTAAAATAGATAAATGAATGACTGTGATCTATTTGGTAATTGTATCTACAAATTTAGGGTTGATAGTAAGTCCAAACAGCTATCCCATAACTGCAACACTGAAAATAGTTGTTCTTCACTTGCCAAGGATGAGGAAGATTTAGTATAGAAGCTCCATGAAAGTAAATGGTTGATGTTTTACCTTGAGCTTCTAAAGGTGTTTCAGTTATCTATTATCACATAACAAATGACACCAAAAGTTAATGGTTTAAGACAGCACCAACAATCATTTATTTTCTCTCAGGAAATTGCTCAGGAATTGGGGAGGACTTAACTTAGTTGTTCTGGCTTGGGGCATCTTGTGTGATTGCAGTTAGATAGTGACAGGAGCTGTAGAAGCAAGCAGGTGGTTAGCTAAGCATCTCTTTCTCTTTTCAGGTAGATACAAGGCTTCCCCATGTGGTCTCTCCCTGTGGCTTCTTTACAGCATAAAGCACACCAGCTCCCAAGGGAAAAATACATCACCTTTTATGACTGGGTAAGTCACACACTTCTACCACCTTCAGTGACAAATCATAAGCCCACCCAAATTCAAGGGTAGGGGATTAGACTTTTAACTGTAGATGGGATGGGGTGGTGACAAGTACAGGAGATACTGTTGTAGCCATTTCTAAAAAAATATAATCTTCCACAGTGGGCCTGGCACATGGTAAAGTATTTAATACATGTTAAATAAATGAAACAAAATGAGATTCACAATTATTTATTTTATCCCATTAGGGATATTAGGCAAATGTGTATAAAATCATATCTGTGAAGCTGGGCTCGGTGGCTCAGCCTGTAATCCCGCACCTTGGGAGGCTGAGTGAGTGAATTGCCTGAGCCTGTGAGTTCGAGTCCCACCTGGGCAACTAGGTGA
>NW_007079292.1:0-768 GCF_000164805.1 Carlito syrichta | reverse complement strand
GCAGCCATACTTTTTCATTTGGTTCACTCATTTTCTCAAGGGAGAAAGAATAGGTGTCAAGGGAGAGAGAATAGGTGAACCAATTTTATATATTTATAATTATAGGACTATTTTAAACATAAAAGTGATACCCTTAATAAGAAGTGAAAAAGTAAAAATTATGCAAAATTTATTAAGAACAATATCTCTTTGCTAAGAGACTATGAATGTAAACATTAGCTACACTCCAGAAACATGCAGAAGTGTTTTAATATTATCTGAAACTAATTTTATCTATACTTCTGATAATTTTTCCATTACGAATGGAATAACTGTTCTCATTTGGTTACTTGAAATCTGCAACAGTGTAATATTTTAAGATTTCAATGTATTGCCTTATCACTTTGCACCTAGCAGGGAGCCTGAAAAGGCTGTGTACAGTCTAGCGGTAAGCTTCCACAGAAGAGGACAACAGAGGCACCCACCACCATATTGAAGGGGGGACAGGCAAGTGCAGGACCAACAGATCCAATCTCTGTGACTGATGGATCAACTATTCAGGGCTTGATCATGGCCCAAAGGCAATATCCTGAGAGCACAAACTTCAGAGGGACCTGATGAGTGCTGAGTTCCAGGCGCCCCATCCCCTACCCTGCTCCAGCTGTGGGACAAAGCATGAGGCCAAAAGGGAGGAGGAAGAACTCCAAAGAGATCAGTGGTAAGTCTGGGGCTGACACAAACCCCCTCCTTCCCAGAAATCCTCTGAATGTCAGGCCCACACAGCTGGGA
>NW_007079291.1:0-808 GCF_000164805.1 Carlito syrichta | reverse complement strand
GCATAAATCTGGATATTTTTTTCATTTGTCATATATACAGAGACTGAATCTTGAAGAAACTAATTTGTCACAGAAATTAAATAGGGTGAGAATTTAAGTTTCCTGTTTTTGTGTGGGCTCTTTATTCTAAAGCACAGTGGATTAGAGTTACATTTTTCAGCCTCTAAGTTTTATCTTACTGAAAAAAATAAAAACAATTACAAATGCATGCATGTATTTATTTACACAAAAAAATTTATGTACATAGCATTATTAATTTGTATTGGACATTACTTTAGGTGACTCTACTAAAAGCCAGAAATAGTTTAGACTGAGATAGGTCCTACCTTTGAGAATTTGCTAGAGTCAAAGAGACCCCTTCTAAAATGACTCAATAATCACTAAAATGACTCTTCTCCAAAGACAATGCTAAGGCAAGGCTCCAGTATATATCTTAATCTAGGTTATTACTGAATGTAAGTCATGTGATGGCATCTAATGAAAAATTTTCATTGAAAAAAATCAGTTAACAACTGAAACAAGAGAGCTGTAATGGGTTCGGCTATGTTTTTCTGGCCTAGATTGTGTTCCTATAATATGCAGAGAAGAGGAATTGATGACCTGTGAGCTATAGTGTCCTCCTCGTCTCATTTGAGTGTTTGATTTTCAGTGTTATTTTTTTATTTTTATTTTTTTTGAGTTGGAGTCTCACTCTGTCACCCAGACTGGAGTGCAGTGGCCGCTCCCGGCCACCGCAGCCTCGACCTGCTGGGGATCCGGTGATCCTTCCACCTTAGCCTTCCAAGTAGCCAGAATTACAGGTGCACGC
>NW_007079290.1:0-943 GCF_000164805.1 Carlito syrichta | reverse complement strand
ATCAAGAAACAAAAAGCTGGTTCTTGATAAAGGGTAAACATGAACGATGGTCCCCTAGCTAGACTGACCAAGAAAAATCGAGAAAAAAACCAAATAAGCATAATCAGAAACACAAAAGATGAAGTCACATCTGACCCTGAAGAAATACAAAAGATCATTAGAGACTACTATGTACACTTGTATGGAAACAAACTTGAAAACCAGAAGGAAATGGAAGACTTTCTGACATCACACAACCTACCTAGGTTGGAACAAGAAGAAATTGAGACCCTAAATAAACCAATAACAATCAAGGAAATTGACCACGTAATAAGAAAACTTCCTACAAAAAAAAGCCCTGGTCCAGATGGCTTTCCAGCAGAATTCTACAAGACATTTAAGGAGGAGCTGATACCAATCCTACTGAAGGTATTCCAGGCGATTGAAAAAGATGGAACTCTCCCCAAATCATTTTACGAAGCCAACATCACATTGATACCCAAGCCAGGTAAAGATCCAACAAAGAAAGAGAACTACAGGCCAATATCTTTGATGAACATAGATGCTAAAATTCTCAACAAGATCCTAGCAAACCGGATTCAGCAATACATCTCAAAAATCATCCATCGTGATCAAGTAGGCTTCATTCCTGGCATGCAAGGCTGGTTCAATATTCGTAAAACCATAAATGTAATTAAATACATCAACAGATGTCAAAACAAAAACCACATGATCATATCACTAGATGCAGAAAAAGCTTTTGATAAAATCCAGCACCCCTTCTTGATAAAAACCCTTGAACATCTAGGCATACGGGGAACCTACCTCAAAATAGTAAAAGCCATCTACGAGAAACCCACAGCCAGCATACTCCTAAATGGACAAAAATTGGAACCAATTCCCCTGAAAACTGGAACTAGGCAAGGATGCCCACTCTCTCCCCTCCTGTTCACATAGTATTGGA
>NW_007079289.1:0-908 GCF_000164805.1 Carlito syrichta | reverse complement strand
TGTGTGCTGTACGGTGTAATACACGATTCTCAAGGTACGGCTTGAATGAGCATAGCCGAGCATGTTATGTCCATACTTCACATGTAGGAATGAGCATGTCAATGGTGTCAGACTGAGTGAAATGAGTGCTACACACTCACTTGTAGAAAAGCAGTGCTTGCCTTCTGTTTGAGCCCTGAAACCTTTGACCCCTTGGCGTTTCTCTAGGCTAGGAAATGCAGTCACTCTCGCGTTGGCCTTGCTGAATAAGCGTAGACGGCCTCTGTGAGGCTTGTTGTGCATGTGCATCTTCCCGGGGAAGGAGCTTTTCAAAATGTGCAGCGCTCTTTAGGGGCTATCTATGTTATTCTCACTTGGTGCATGCTGCAACACATGAGTCTGCGTCTCGCGGTTTTCTTCTCATTTGGACTTCGGCTGTGCAGAGCGCCTCTGTTTGAACTAAGAGTTCTCTCATGGGACACGCTTTGCCCATGTGCAGCTCTACGCTGCCACCCAGGGGGCGATGGGAACCCCACAGTGGAGCAAGAAGGCATTACTTGGTGAATTCCCTGGGTGCATTCTGAAATGTTTCTCCCTTTCAAATTTTTGTGTGGGAGGATACACAATTGCTCTGCCAAACGCATTGACGGAAAAGAGCTGACTGCCTTGGTGGTGCTTGTTTTGAATGTCCGTCTCCCTTGGAAAGTGCTGTGTGAGAAGTGTGCTGCACTGTGAGGTTCTGGCCCTGAGTGCGCGTGCTGTCATTCCTCCTTCCCACTTGTTCCCTTTCGTGTATCTTACGCTCTACAGGGTGACTGCTTTGGCGTGCGGCTTGTCAACCTCTCCCATGCGGGAATGCTCATCTCCCCTGTGCCACAATGAGGGATCTGAGACATTCACAGTTACTTGTGGGAAGGCATTATGTGTGA
>NW_007079288.1:2532-3762 GCF_000164805.1 Carlito syrichta | reverse complement strand
CACTCCTAGGGTCCGAGTCACGCTAGGCTTCCCCCCTTGATACCGACAGATGAAAGGGGCGGGGAGCTGGCTGAAAGGGCATTTCTGAGCTCTAATCCAGGGAGCAGAGCCAGACTCGAGATCTTTCAAAACGGTTCTGCTCACCCTCTAGGCTTTTACGGTTCACTTCTATAGTCCAGAGTTCTTCGGGCCTATATGTCAGCTACAGTGAGATATGCGACCCGCAGAGCACCATATAGAATTTGGGTTTTAGCCACATCGATCGATAGGGACGTTTTTTCTCTCCCGACTTCCTGGTGCCAGGTAACGGAGGTATCTCACAGCTTTTTCCGGTAGGGCCCGGCAGAGGTGGTGATCGAGCTCGCCATAGTAGAGTAAAGGGCCTGAGACGTCTCGCGTGATGCACAGGTTATACGAATCACAAAGCTTACGATGACATGGATACACAAGTGACATAATTCACAAGGCTTACGATGACATCGAGACTCTATCATTCGAACTTATGACCACTCAGAAAAAGGGAGTCAAAGGAGATTCCCATCTTGCCGTTGATGGGGGGCAGACTCCAGGGAGGTCAACGATCCTTTGAAGCTACTCACCGGGAGTGCCCAGGAGCTCAGGGAAGCACACCCTCTATCAGCTCTTGGGAATGTTGTTCAGGAATAAATGGGAGCGCTTGCACCCTGGGCCTGCCCTCCTCTAGGGGCTGTGACGAAACGGACAGACATCAGAGAGCCTCTATATCATTTCCCCAACTGTCAGTCGAAGCCACGATCTCTATCACGGGAAGAGCTACGTCATGCCGCCTTCACGGAAACGCGACTCTGCCTCTTTCCCTCCGCTGGCTGTCACACTCGATAGGCTCAGTCACGAGCGCAGGAATTCGAATAACACATGGGGTATAGAGCGTGACGGCTTAAACATACGAACATCGGTATTATAAACATAGTGAAGAAGAACTTCCCTATGCCTGAAAGGAGGCCCCGTTATCTCGGTGGGAGGCAAGAAAACGCATCGGAAAACCAATCGGAAACCTTTCCGGCGTAAACATTCACGTCACCTATAGCATTCACGCCGGTCCCATCTGGCTTAGCGTTGCCGTGACGTTCCCCGATTCCTCTGGAATAAAGCGTGACCCTCTCGGCCCGGCACGCTGGCACGTGCCTGTACTTCCAGCCATCTGTCAGCTGAGATGGAAGTATCCCCTGAGCCCAGTAGGTCGAGGCTGTG
>NW_007079288.1:0-960 GCF_000164805.1 Carlito syrichta | reverse complement strand
TCAGCCCGTGATCTCAGCACTGTGAGAGGCCAAGGCGAGCGGATCGCCCGAGCCCGTGGGTTCGAGACCCACCCGGGCAACTCGGCAGGACCTCCTCTCTACACTAAATCCAAAATCAGCCGGGCGTGGTCGTGCACGCCTACAGTTCCGGCTACCCTGAAGGCCGAGGCTGAGGCGGAAGGATCGCCAGAGCCCAGCAGGTCGAGGCCGCGGCGGCCGGGAGCGTGCCACCGCACCCCAGTCTGGATGACGGAGCGAGACTCGGACCCTAACAAAAGAAAAAGGAAAAAGGTCATCTATAAAAAGGTTAAAAAGAAAGAAAGCAAAAAGCAAAGGAAAGATGTAAAAAGGTTGCCGGCGTACAAGTGTGGTTTCTGTAAGGAAAAAAGGATATAAGGAAAACGAATAATTTCATCTAGCCCGGGATCTCATACGGTAAACGCGTGCCCTATAACGAACAGGACAAAAGTCGAAGTCTCGAGCATGTCGAAAAACGGCACGAGCACGTCAAAGACGGTATGCGGAAGGTTTAGGGAAAGAAAGGTACGAAGGGAATCCCACAAACCATCTAGCTTGCCAAAAACAGTCAGATCGACGAATCCGCCATTAATCTCAAGCACCGACGTTAGGCCAGAACGAAATTAGATCAAAGTAACAGAATTTTCTTAAAAACCTAAATCCATCGATCCTCAGTAAACAGCGGCATCATTTAAAAGCGGTCCAATAGAATGCTCTCATTCGGACGGGGCCCATCGATCTTTCAGTCTATCGGGTCAAATACGATTTCAGTTCAATGCCTTAAAAAATAAAACTCTGCTTCCGTAGTACCTTTCCGGACCGAAGTCGTCAGCAAACTCACGTCTTTAGATTCCAACCGTGAAGGGTTTACGTCAGGTCAGTCAAGACGGCCGGAGTCTAAAGGGCGTCATTCAGTGCAAATCGCTAGCAACTTGAAGTCCT
>NW_007079287.1:0-438 GCF_000164805.1 Carlito syrichta | reverse complement strand
TAAGAACCTACGCTGCCGCCAGACCACCTCAACAAGAAACACTTAAGAAAGTACTGAACACAGAAGAAAAAGAAAAAAGAACAGCAACATTCTTCACAAGAGTACAGGCAAAAGATTAAAAACACACATGAGCCAACTCCAAAACCCAAAGAAAGACAACAAACAAACAGGAAAAACTCTGTAAGAACCTTATGACAAGGATCAACTCTTGCATTTCAATTATTAGCCTAGATGTGAATGGACTAAATGCACCACTGAAAAGACATAGAATGGCAAAATGGATAAAATATCATCAGGGAACAATCTATTGCCTTTAAGAGACTCACCTCACTAGAAAGGACACCCACAGACTCAAAGTAAGAGGATGGGAAACAAACTTTCAGGTGAACGGAATATAAAAGAAAGGAGGAGTAGCAATCTTAATTCAGAAAAAATACC
>NW_007079286.1:0-693 GCF_000164805.1 Carlito syrichta | reverse complement strand
GGCAGTCAGCTCTTTTCCGTCAATGCGTTTGGCAGAGAAATTGTGTATCCTCCAGACAAAAATTGAAAGGGAGAACATTTCAGAATGCACCCAGGGAATTCACCAAGTAATGCCTTCTTGCTCCACTGTGGGGTTCCCATCGCCCCCTGGGTGGCAGCGTAGAGCTGCACATGGGCAAAGCGTGTCCCATGAGAGAACTCTTAGTTCAACCAGAGGCGCTCTGCACAGCCGAAGTCCAAATGAGAAGAAAACCGCGAGACTCAGACTCATGTGTTGCAGCATGCACCAAGTGAGAATAACATAGATAGCCCCTAAAGAGCGCTGCACATTTTGAAAAGCTCCTTCCCCGGGAAGATGCACATGCACAACAAGCCTCACAGAGGCCGTCTACGCTTATTCAGCAAGGCCAACGCGAGAGTGACTGCATTTCCTAGCCTAGAGAAACGCCAAGGGGTAAAACGTTTCAGGGCTCAAACAGAAGGCAAGCACTGCTTTTCTACAAGTGAGTGTGTAGCACTCATTTCACTCAGTCTGACACCATTGACATGCTCATTCCTACATGTGAAGTATCGACATAACATGCTCGGCTATGCTCATTCAAGCCGTACCTTGAGAATCGTGTATTACACCGTAGAGCACACAAGAATCAAACTACTGGAAAATACATCACAATGCAGTCAACATTTGACACAG
>NW_007079285.1:0-660 GCF_000164805.1 Carlito syrichta | reverse complement strand
GGAGCCTTTCCACAGCCTCCCTAGAACCCGTTGTGGTGAGGGGCAGACTGATCCTTCATGACCCTAGCCTGTCCTTTCTCATTTATGTATATCTATTATGCATCCATTAAAAAAAAAACCCAACTCTGATGGAGCTGGTCAAGCCGGCCTCAGAAGGACTGTCCCAGAATGCATTTCCCCAACAATCTAGTGGAATGGGCCTGTCTACCAGATTTTGTTTTCATTTCTTGCCAGGTCTGCTGACATCTATCTCCACACAAGCATCCTTCTGACCACCCTGGCTCCAAAGTGCCCTGCCCTCTGCAGTCATGCTGGCTTCATTCCATTGCTCCTTCTATGGCTGCTTTAAAATCATACCCGTGATGCCTGTTCTTTTAAGAATAAAGATGTACAAAAGGAAAAAAAAAAAAACAAACCAGCATTCACCCAGAAATAATCACTAGTGAGAACTTAACATAAAATTTTTGATAAGCAGAGTTTATAAATAAGGCATTCCCTTATATGAATATCTTGTTTCAGAAATGGTATCATATTACCTACTTGATTATGTTCAACTTTTTAAAAACTTTTTTTAGCCGGGCTCGGTGGCTCAGCCTGTAATCCCACGCTTTGGGAGGTTGAGGTGAGTTGATTGACTGAGCCCACGGGTGTGAGACCCGC
>NW_007079284.1:0-653 GCF_000164805.1 Carlito syrichta | reverse complement strand
TTCCAGTGAACCCATACAACTGTTGGTGGATACTGGGATCTGCAGATAGATTCGGAATCACAGCTTCCCCCTCAATGAAATATCAAAGCTGTAAAAATTACAGCCCCAACCCACAGTCCAGCTTCAAAAGTGAACAAAGCCAGAGGATGCTCATAAGGAAGAACAGGAGATTGAACAAAAAGAAGTAAAAGCAACCCCACATTCCCTGAAAAACAGAATTAAAGAAGGGGAGGGAAAGGGGGAGAGAAAAATCTACACTAATGAAGAAAAATGAAAAGAAGAGTATGGGTCTATCACAGACCCCTGGGAGGTCAGACACTGAGAAAACTGACTTCGAAGTGTAAACATTGAAAAGCCCCCAGAATGACTGGTCTCAAACTACAAAACTGGATATCAAGACATTAATGGAGAGATTAAAAAGAAAGAGAACTACAGGCCATTATCTTTGATGAACATAGATGCTAAAATTCTCAACAAGATCCTAGCAAACCAGATTGAACAACACCTCTCAAAAATCATCCAACAGGACCAAGTAGGCTTCATCCCTGGGATGCAAGCCTGGTTCAACATTCGCAAGACCATAAATGTAATTAAATACATCAACAGACATCAAAGCAAAAGCTACATGATTATATCATTAGATGCAGAAAAAG
>NW_007079283.1:0-743 GCF_000164805.1 Carlito syrichta | reverse complement strand
AACAACTCCTTCCTATTTCCTCTAGTCTCTCTCAAATTTTTTTTAATTCTCTCCATTAATGTCTTGATGTCTGGGATTTGTTGCATGTAGCCAGTCATTCTGAAGACTCTTCATTGTCTGTGTTCCAGAAATCTATTTTCTCATTGTCTGATCTCCCAGAAGTCTGTGTAAGACCTATATTCTTCTTTTGGTTTTTCTTCATTTGTGCAGTTTTTCCCCCCTCCTTACTTTTTCCTTCCCTCCACGTCACCGTCTTCTTTAATTCTGTTATTCAGGGGTAAAGGGATTGGTTTTACTTCTGTTTGTTCAATCTCCTATTCTTTATGTACGTCCTCTTACTTTGTTCAATTCTGAAGTTGCACTGTAGGTTGGAGGTGGTCCTTTTTGCAGTTTTGGGATGTACTTAAGGGGAGAGCTGTGATTCAAAATCTGTCTGCAGGTCCTGGTATTCGCTGACAGGCGTGTGGATAATGTGGAACCCACTTCCCACTGCCCTGGAATCTTTCCAGGGCAGTGGGGCTGTAGGTTTACTCCCTGAAATAAAATGTGGTTAGCAGAGGGGAAAGAATGGAGCAGATAGTGGGTTGAAAAGGGGAGTGGAGAGATAGAGGAGTAAAGGGGGAAACAAACGAGTGTGCCAACAAATAGAGAGAGAGGCCTATACTGAAACAGATAAAAACAATAGACCACCGCTACAGTCGAACCAACTCTCATACAAACAAAAATAAAACATATAGTGATGA
>NW_007079282.1:0-515 GCF_000164805.1 Carlito syrichta | reverse complement strand
TATTCCTCTCTATTACGTTGCTCTCCATTCCATTCCATTCCTCTCCTTTCTGTTTTATGCCTTTCCATTCCATTTCTCTCTATTACATTCCTTTCCTCTACATTCCGTTACATTACTCTACATTCCAATCCATTCCATTCCATTCCATTTCAATCCATTACATGCCATTCCTTTCCTCTCTATTCCTTCCTTTCCTTTTGATTCCATTCCTCTCGATTCCATTCCATTCCTCTCCATTGCATTCCATTCCATTCCATTCCTCTCCATTCCATTTCTCTCCATTCTTCTCAATACCTCTCCATTCCATTCCATTCCTCTTTATTCCATTCCATTCCCTTTAATGCCATTCAGTTCCAGTCTCTCCATTCCTTTCCATTCCATGCCTTTCCATTCCATTCCAATCCATTCCATTCCATTCCTCTCCTCTCTATTCCTTCCTTTCCTTTCGGTTCCATTCCTCTCCATTCCATTCCTCTCCATTCCATTTCATTCCATTCTTCTCAATACCTCTCCAG
>NW_007079281.1:0-910 GCF_000164805.1 Carlito syrichta | reverse complement strand
TCAAATGCATTCTCCAGATGTGTGTCTCTTTCCCTGCGGAGATATGTGGAGATTTCTGGCATGTTTTCTTTCTGACCACGTTTGCGTGTTTCCCTGTGTTAATGTTACGTTGGAGTTGTTGCGGGGTGTCAGACACCTACTCTGCACAATGAATGGTACCTGCTGTCAATCTCTTTATTGTGGGGGCGAGGCTCCGGGTCTCTCGCCACTGTGAGGCTGCAGCGCGCTGGCGTGAGGACGGCGCTTCGCGTCCGGGCCGCGTGACCTGCTGGGTTGACGCGATCCTTCCTCAGAATCCTGCCTGCGAGCACCGAGGCGCAACGCGGTTCCGCCTCCCGGGCCGCGGCCTCCCACGGAGTGCTTCGGACTCCCGCGCTGCGGGACCCCAGAGTGTGGCTCGCTGCGACCGGGACGACCGCGGAGCTGGGCCCCCCGCTGGCCGCGGAGCTGGGCCCCCCGCAGGCGGCGGAGCTGGGGCCCCCCTACCACGTCGAGGGAACGTGGGTCAGGCCGCTCTTGGACATGGACCCTTAACCGTGAGTTCACAGACTCTTCTTTCCTTGTATTTTCTTACTTGTGTTGTGGCTTTTGCTGGAAGTGGAACTGCTGGCTTATGCATGAGAGTATCCAGTTTTCTGAGAAGTGTGTGTGGAAGGACTGCCCTATTCCCACGGAATGTATGTGGCCATCAATGTGTCCACTGATTCCTCAGTGTTCGTTCTGTTCCATGGATCAATCGTTAGGGTTTTATACCATTGCCTCTGTGTTTGGTTTACTGGACTTTGGTGAAAGCAGCAAGTGTGAAACCCTACACTTTGCCCATTTTGAAGACAGTTTGGGCTATTGCCGGTCTCATGCAATTCTTGTGAAAGACAAGACATTTGGGTTTTGGTCGAGATTTCTTTCTGTT
>NW_007079280.1:0-748 GCF_000164805.1 Carlito syrichta | reverse complement strand
AGGACGGGCCACTTACCCGTGCAGACGTTTTCGGATAGGTGTGAACACCTTGCTTCTTCAAATTCTTGGGAATGAAAATCCACCATATCTTCCGCTCTTGTCAGAGCACTGTACATAAATCCTTGATACTGAAGGCTTGCTCAGTCGTCCAGGTCCCGCCCATTATGATGTCACAGTTCTGAGGCTGATGTCCTGAATGGCAAGCTGACATGCTGGATTTCCTGACTTTGCTCACATCTTTTAATTGAAAAATTAGCCGTTTAGGCCAACGAGTGAAACAGGGACAAAACCAATAAGTTAACATCATTCTTCTCAGACCTGGAAATTACAATAGTGAATTCATATGAAATTTAAAACAATCATGAAGAGCCGAAAGAATCCTTATCAAAAGATACACAGCAGGAACTCTCACTTTCTGCATTTGAAACTTTAGTATAAGTTTACAATAATCCAAACAGCCTGGTATTGCTACTGGAAAAGGTCCATAGGCTGATGGGTCAGGACAGAGAGTGAAATCCTCAAATTCTCACCGAACTCATCTTTGAAGGAACCTCCAGGACCACTGGGGAATGGAGAACCTATTCAGTACATGTTGCTGGGAAAAGTCTGACTACATGAACAAGATTCAAACAGGACCCCTCATTATCACCATACACATTAACTCTCAATGGATCAAAGAGCTAAACGTAAAACAACAAATTATAATCATCACAGAAACACAGGAGACTCCTTTATGAAAACTGAACCG
>NW_007079279.1:54643-56586 GCF_000164805.1 Carlito syrichta | reverse complement strand
CCGCCCGCTCGGCCCGGTGGACAAGTACCGCGTGCGCAAGAAGTTCCCGCTGCCGCGCACCATCTGGGACGGCGAGCAGAAGACGCATTGCTTCAAGGAGCGGACTCGGAGCCTGCTGCGGGAGTGGTACCTGCAGGACCCCTACCCCAACCCCAGCAAGAAACGCGAACTGGCGCAGGCCACCGGCCTCACTCCCACACAAGTAGGCAACTGGTTTAAGAACCGGCGGCAACGCGACCGCGCCGCGGCGGCCAAGAACAGGTTAGTGGCGGGGCGCGCGGCCTGGCTACTGCCTCGGCGGCCGGGGAAGGGAAGAGGGGCTGGGATGGGGGGCAGCGGGGCTCGGTACCGGCGGCCGCCGAACGACGGAGAAGCCGCGACTCCCCGGCCAGTCGGAGAAAGTTTCCGCGTGCCCCGGGCGCGCGGGGGAGGGGGGGGCTGTGGGTTTGTCGATTGCCTTGTCCAAGAGGGGCTTTCCTCGGGGTGGAGAGTGTGCGTGTGGCCCGAGCGCCCGCAGTCCCCGATCCCGACCCATGGGAGTCTTGGCCGCGGGCGGCACCGTGCCCGCCTCCCCAGCCCTGCCGCCGGCTCGGCGCTCCTTTGCAGCCTAGAGACAGGGAGGGAAGCAGAGCGCTCCCTGCCATCTGGTTCTTATTTCCACACACTGCAAAACCCGAGAGAAATCCACGGGCATCAGGGAGAGGAGAGTGAACCTGAGTCCCTGCCACAAAGGGAAGAGGCCGGTGGCCACTGCGCAGCTGGCCTCCTTTTCGCAACACTGCACGTTGCCGGACCAGGAGCAGGAGAGCCGGCCGCGGAGTGGAGAGGCCTGGTGTGTGTGTGTGTGTGTGTGTGTGTGTGTGTGTGTGTGTGTGTGTGTGTGTAGAGGCCTAGTGTGTGTGTGTGTGTGTGTGTGTAAGCACGCCTGCATGCACTCGCCCTCCTGGCCGGCCGAGGAGCATCCTTTTGGTCCAATAAGTTGGGAAGCGGGCAGGAACAACCTCGCTGCCGGCAAGTTGGCCACAAAGTCAAAAAGTTGTATTGGGCTTGACCATCTGGGCGCTGGGCCTGGGAGGAGGAGAAGAGAACCGGAGGGAAAGAAGGAGATGGAGAAAGGGAGTAGGGAGAGAGGGAAGAAGGAAGAGAGGAAGTTGGGTGAGAGCCCTGAGACAGAGTCTCGGTCTCCACCCAGCTGGACAGGCGCCGGGCCTGGTAGACCTCCGAGCGCAGGGCCCCCAGCTGCTGACAGCTGCCGGTGGGTGGGGGCTAGGTGGGGGTTCCTGGAGTGTGTCTGGGTCTCAGTGGCCCAGGCCTGAGCCCATGGCCCTCTCACCCCCGCCGATGGAGCCCACTTTTCGCCCGATGAGGGGCGCGCCCAGGCCCGAGCGAAGGCCTCCTTGTGGGGGGGAATTCGGAGACACTAGGTTTAGACAGCCAGTTCCCGGTGGGGAACCGAGCAGTCAGACTGCGTGGTGCTCCTTTCTGGCCTTCTCCTTCGCCCCCTTTCTCTCTCCCTCCTCTTCCCCCACTTTTCCGCTTCCAGCTGCCCTATTTTCTCTTCCCCCTGATCCTGCGCTTTGCTCAGGGATCCAGAGAGCAGAGCAGGCCGATTCCACACGGGAGAGGGGCGGGTGAGAAAATCGCAGCTCTGGGTGTGTGTTTGGGAGCTCGGGGGCGGGAGGTGCCGCGGGGACCCGGCCCGTCCCGGGGCAGCGGTGCAGTCAGAAGAGCCGCAGGGCTGGGGAGGAGGAGCGCCCCGGCCCCCTCGACTTCTGCTCCTCCAGGGCTGGGCGCCCCTCGCCTCCAGCGCGCAGGCCTCCCCAGGCGGCCCACCTCGGGCTTTACCTCTCCCCCGAGATCCTCCCCTGTCTGAGACGCCTCGGGAAGCTCCCGAGAGCCCCGGGAACGGAGCCGATCGCCCAGGTCGGGCTGGGGAGGCTTGC
>NW_007079279.1:32456-54227 GCF_000164805.1 Carlito syrichta | reverse complement strand
TCCCCCCTTTCCCCTCCTCCTCCTCTTCCTCCTCTTCGTCCTCCTCCTCCATCCCCAGAACAAACCGAAATCAGGATACACAACCATACACACACACAAGTTCACACACACTCCCACCCCAGCCAAAAATATATAAAAACCAAGAACATAACAAATTAACCGCAAACTATCAACAATCCCCGACCACCATCTACCACCACGGCCACCCCAAAGGACCGCGACGCCAACAGACAGTCAAACGCTGATGTTTCGCGCAGAAAACATAAAAGAGATGACAATTGTATACTTTCTAGGACAAGCACGGCTTCTCCTTTCGGTTCCCACGGACCCGGCACCCCACCTGCATGACGATTTATTTGTATCTGGGAAAATATCCTCTCTAGTTAAAAATGATTTAAAGAGTCGACTATACAGAAACCAATCACCACCACCACGACAAGACGACAAAAGCAAAACAGACAAAAAGAAAAAAAATCTCCATCTCCGTTCCGAATTTGTTTAAAAAAAAAAAAGAAAAAAAAAAAAAAACTCCTTGAGAGGGAAATAGCAAATGTTTCTCGCCTTTTGTTGCTTTCTCTCTCTTTTTTTTTTTTCCTCTCTCGCTCTCTTTCTTTCTCTCCTCTCTGTTTTTAAAGTCCAAGTATTGGTCAAACAAGATGCAATCTTCTGTTTTTTGTTCAGCAGACAATCATTTTCTTCGTAAGCACCTTTTTCTCTCCACTCTGTCACTGCCTGTGTGGGTACTGGTTATAAATGTGGAAAAAGAATAGTTATGACTGTAACAGATTTTTATTTTTATTTCAAAATTTTATATGAATTATGTATATCTTAATGATCGGTCATTTTCCCAGTTTGTAATATATGTGTAGAAATTGCCTGTATATGATATTGCTTTTTCTCCTCTCCTTTTCTCTTTCTTTCGCTCTGCCCCCTAGGCCTTCCTTCCTCCCTGCTCACCTGTCTGTTTCCTTTTTGGGGGTTCCCCCTCCCACTCGGTGTTCCTGGCGTGGCCGTGGCCGTCAAGGCCCGGCGTGGCAGCCTGAGTCAGGGAGAGGGACCCCGCCGCTAGCGAAAGCGGAGAGTGAGGCCGTAGTATTCTTATGCAAAAGCTATTTCAAGTATTTCTTAGCTGCTTTGGAGGTGTCTCTCACTCCCCGTAGGGCGCTTTTACTGTTATCTTAAACTGCGTGTTTATCTATATGTAAAAACTTTCTAAAGCAAATACAGTATTCTCCATTTTCTTATCACCCCCCCAGAGATTGGTGTTTTTGTCCGCCCCTGGCCCACAGCCTGGGGGGTGCAGCGGCTCGGCCTTCCCTCCAGCTTCTGCTCGCCGGAGTCGAGGCAGGGTTTCAAGGCTGGGGCTGACCTTACCCCACCCCGAGGGCGGTGGGGAGACCGGAGCAGGCCCTTCGGAGAAGCGCCGGAGCTAAATCCCGAGCAAAGGGGCGAAGGGGGCGCGAGGGGCGAAGGGGGCCGGCGGGTGTCTTCCGCGCCACACTCCACGTTCCCATGAGCGCGGCGCGCGATCGTCGGAACTGTAGCCTGTCGCGGCCCTGTGGGTCCCGGGGCGTATCGGGCGTCTTTCGATTGTTAAAAGGGGAAACACACACACAAGGTCGCCCTACCCAAGCACCCATCCCGAGCAGAGTTGACAGGTTTTGTCTTTGTTGGGGGAAGTAACAGTGGCCCCGGTCGGGAAGCGAGGGAGGAGGTCGCTTGCAGAGATTAGGCCTAGAATCAGGAGAGACTCCGCTCCTCGCCGCCTGTGGGTGAGTCCGTGTGACAGTGTGACTCGCCTTGTGGATATCGATCTGTCTTCTTGAAATCCCTTCCTGTCTTTTGGGATCATCCGGAGTCTCTCGAGCCCCTGCCACACTTTAGAGTTGGTTTACACTTTCAAACGAGACCCCCCCAGATCCCCACCCCCTGCTAGCCAAGTCCCCGCTGGCCCCAGGCCTCCCCGCCCACGCAAGGGCCCCCCACCGTTCCCTGGGAAGGCTTGGCCGGCAGCGCCTCCGCCGCTCTGGGCCGGGAGCCTGTGCCGGAGGAGGAGAAAAAGAGGTAATTTCAGAAAACTTGCCTTTACTTGAAAGTCCAATTTCCAAAGCGTGGAGGATTAGGGAGAAACGTGCCTGGAATTTCGCGACCGTTTCCAAACTAATTTTGACTTCCGATTTCCTTTTGTCCCCATCCTGGGCAGCGCCAGGAGGTTTACCTGAAACGGGCTAGGCAGAGGCGGTCTGGTCCGGAGTTGTCCTGGGTTCACGAGTGGGGCCTTGCGTGCCAAGGGCCCGCGTTTGCAAGTGTGGGGGGGGAGGAAGGTTCCTGCCTGCGCCCCTACTTAGAACCAGGGCACCCCGTCGACAGCCCTCCTGAGGTCCCAAGTTCTGTGGCCTGGCACACAGTGTCAGAATCTCTGCCAGCGCTCACTGATGGGGAAATGTTTCTGGTGCTACACCATTTGAGGCCATCCTGCCCCAGGTGGTAGGCGCTTGGGAAAGGAGCTGCCTGGATTCTACCCGGCTTGAGCCTCAGTTTGTGGATGAGGGGCTCTGTCATCTACCCTCATTTTTAAATAACCAGTCACATAGTTGACACAGAGCTCGGGGCCTGAAGAGGTGCCTGCCTCAGTGTGTGGTACCTGATGGACTCAGCCAAGTAACCAGAAGTGGTGGGCGAAAGGAAAGAGTTGGCATTGCTGGAGGGTGACTCCTGAAAGGGCCTTTTTGTCTAGGGACAAGAGACAATCCTGGATGTTAAAATGATCTGTTCCCTCAACATACCCGACAGAGAAAGCGGGTTTGGGGCACCCCATGTCCACTCCTTCTGCAGTGCATAAAACAGGCTATTGGATGCGACTGCAGCCTTCAGCTTAGGGTGGGCCTGGGCCCTAGGGGTGTCACCAGTCTGTTGTCTGTCTATCTGTCCATTTTATTATCTATCACCTGTCACTTTCTCACCGCCTATGCTTCTACCCAGGTGGGCACAAATACCAATACTTGACTTTTTGTACTTTCTGACCCTACTTATGGGTTCCCTGCAGGAGGGATGTGTGTGCTTGTAGGTGGTGTCTATGTGTGCAATTCTGGGTGCTGAGTTTTCACCACTCAGCCACAGTCTGCATACAAAAGAATGTGCGTGTATGTGGTGTGTGTGCAGATATGTGTGCAGTGCATCGGGGTGTGCCCAGCATGTGTTTTCATGTATATTTCATAGCACAGGCATTTGTGTGTGACTTGGGCAGTTTATATGTACCACACGCTTACAGCAGGCTGTGTGTGCAGGGCCTTTCTGTGCAGTGGACATGTGTCTTGTGGGTCTCGGCTCTGGTATGGACATGTGTGCATTCCCTTGTTCTAGTCAGTCCACAGATGTGACTTCCAGGTTGCCCACACCTAACAGGGCTTCCTGTCCCTTTAAGAAATGAGGGGTTCCCCATGGGTATGCATTGACGGGAGGGCAGAGGGGGGTTGGGCTCTTTGACTTTCCCAGTCCCCCCTTCACCTGATATACTGAGGATGTCATGGCCGATTTGACCTCTGCCCCTTTACACATCGGAATGTGGGCAAAAAGTCCCCATTTCTGACTAGATCGCATCCTCTACTGGCTGCCTGCCGATTCTCTTTCCGGGTCCCTCAAGGCTGTGGTCAAACCCTCAACATCCCACAGGCTGCTCAGGCAGGGTTTGATGGCAAGGCTGGGCTGAAGTCCTGCTTGCCAAAAAGCCACCTCAGTCGCAGTGCACGCCCCCGGCTCCTGGGGACGTTGCGGATTGTGTCTGGGCCAGGACACTATGTGCATCAACGTATGCCCTGGTGTGCTTGAATCAGGCTAGATGACAGGCCTGAGTGTTCGGTTATCAGTCTCCTCTGTCTAGGCCACACAGCAGCCAGTGGGCTGGGGCTCTTATCCTGTGTATCAGAGCGTTGGCACCCATTACCCTGTGCACACTTCCACCTGGCATCTAGTGGGCATGCTCTTGCTTGGAGCCTTCCCTGCATTTTCAGGCCTCCTGTGTACCTGGCCACCTACTCTAGGGTGTGAGAGACTTGAGCCAATTTGATGATTTTCTCTTCATCCGTCCCTGCCTCTCTCAAAGAAAAACAATGGCAATCCAGGATTTGCATCGGAAACCTGAATAGACAGGATGGAGTGTGAAACTGGGCACAACTGGATTAAAGTCCTTGACTCCTTGGAGCCACCTGCCTGAGGAAAAATAGACCCATCTACCCCTTCTGGTCTGCTCCCTGCTCCCTCAGCCCTCTTCCCTCCCTACCCTCTAGCCCTCTTCCCTCCCTACCCCCTATCCCCAGTCATCCAGCCCCTCTTCCTACCCTCCTCGAATCCAGCAGAATCGACTGCCCGGTGCCAGCACAGTTGATTATCCCTGGCGAGACACACAGCTGATTAAAATGAAATGACCCGGAAGCTGCCACGGCGGCTGGGGGCGGGGGAGATGTGGGTCAATATGGGGCTGGGGCATGTGAGCTTGGCCAGTCCGGGCTGGGAATGGGGTTGGAGACGGTGGGGCCAGCCAGGGGTTGCTGGGACTTTGGGTGTGGAGCTAGCTTCAGTGAGGCTCTGGGAAGGCCAGGCCTGGGCCTAGTGGTGCCGAGTGGCCTTCAGCTTCTTCTGAAAGGAGAATGGTAGGGCCTGGCACAATCTGTACCCAGCACGTTGCCTGGGTCCCCGGAGCTCGCAGTCTAGACCCAGGCCTGGGGCACACTGGACGCACTCGGCCTCTGAAGCCATCTCTTCTCCCTCTCCCTGTCTTCGTCTGTCTCTGTGGCCCTCTCGTCAGCCTAGGCCTTTGTGTGGCTGTCACCTGGAGCACCGGCTGCCGCCTCAGGGGCTTTCCCGGGCCCTCCCCCTGTCCTCTTTGCCCCCAAGCACTCAGGCTGAGAAGCTCGGCCTGCGGGACGCTGGGCCCAGGCTCTCGTGCTCAGACCTCCACGGCTCCCCACCGGTCTGGCCCTTTCCGGCCCCAGCTGAGCTGGGTCTCCCCGGCCACAGTGTGCGGCAGCAATGGCCGTCTGGCCCGAGGGGGGCGGGAGGCGAGAGGGAGCATGGAGGAGGGGAGCAGTACTAGCCCGGCTCCGATTTCTCCAGTCAGCTGAGCACAACTTTCCATTCGAGTGTATTCATGCAGCGGCTGATTGAGCTCCACTGTGCCGGGCGGGGCACAGAGGGAGGGAGCCGGTACAGCCAGGCCGGCAGACGCTACACCACACACACACATATTCTCTCTCTCTCTCTCTCTCTCTCTCTCTCTCTCTTTCTCTCCCCCCTGCATCTTCATCTACATAAACATGCCCCCCTCCCTACATGCTACATACACACCTCACCCTCACACACCCACCTACTCCCCTAGCAGGCTCCCAGCACCCACAGAGATGCTTCCCTGTGTGACCCAAGGCCTACCTTTCTGCTTTTCCCCTTACAGATTCTACACTGGTCCTCAGACACAAACACAGGAATCCCTCATCCTCTGCCCTGCGGGCGCACTCTCCAGGATGCAGGCACGCCACAACTGCACAGACACAAACACAGGCATGCCCAGCCTCACACTCACACCTTCCTACGGAGCTCACACCACAGTAAAGACACACGTCTGCATAAAACAGCACCAGAACCAAGAGACATTTAGTGCATAGCTCATGAGGTCTACACAGTGTGCTGGGCTCACCGGAAGTCCACACACGGGAAAAGGAGCTGGGGAGCAATGAATTGAGTCAGAAGAACACAACCACTGCACCCTTACCAAGACCAATACATAGGGGATACGCAGAGGAGCCTTCCCCCACACACATCACTGTGGGCCCACCCAAAGACATAACAGGAATGCCACCCAGAGTCACCTTCGCCTCCAAACCACAGAGCCTCACTCTAGGGACTCAGCGGCCACCGATTTGCCCAGCCACACCCACTCCCAGACTGACAGAGCCCCCACCCGCTCTTACTCTCTCTCCACACCCCACCACACACACCACCTGGGCTAAGACCCAAAAGAAGACAGGTAGAGACCCAGATAAGCACCTGGAGAGAAGCATGCTTCCTCTTAGGAGTGAGCAGGTGAACATAGTCCACCCTCCAGTGCCCAGAGCAAGAAGAGGGGGGAGGACTGAGGAGGGAGTGGCGAGAAAGGCACAGGGAGAAAGAAGAGAAGAGGGCGGGAGGAGTTGAGGCAAAAAGTGAAGCGAGATGGGGCAGGAGCAGGAAGGGTTTGTGAGAAAATGGGGGAGCAGCTTCTCAGGCCAAGGCAGGGGAAGGGCCGAGTCAGCGGGGGAGAGGGTGCCACTGTGGCACAAGAGTGACTGGATCTCCAAGAACGCACCAGGGGAAGCACATTGGCTCTTGGCCGACTGGACTCTGGAAGTAAACCGAGGCCTGCCAAGTGTGCGAGGCAGCTTGGGGCCCAGTGGCCATTCCTTGGAGGCTGGGGAGTGCAGAGAGCAGCCCACATAAGAAAACACCCAGCTTCACAGGCCACCCCCCTCCCACAAACCCTGAGACACTCCCCAGTATGGTTCACTGGACACACACACACACACACACACACACACACACACACACACACACCCTCTGCTTCCTGCAGGGGGCACTGGCAGCCACTCCCTTCTGCGCCAGGACTGACCTCCGCACAGTCTGGGGCCGAAGCACATCTCTTCTGCCCCCATGCCCGGCGACGACTCCCCACTTTCTACAAATAAATCCATGACTCTTAACTGGTTTACACTCCCGCTTTATTTTTCTGGACGAGGAAGGGGCCTTACCCTGCAGGAGGCTAACCCTTCAAGACCCTGAGGATTTTACAGAATATGCTGGCAAGAGAGCGCACAGGCAGGCAAGCCATAGGCACATGTGTAAGTATTCGGCTGTGCCCACACCCCAGCCACCACCGGCAGCTTCCAGCGGACAGGGGAGGAGACACCCCCTCTCTGTGGGTGGATGGAGATGGCTGTGCGGCTGGAGGAGCTGCAGACCAGGCAAGCTCACGCTGTTCTCCCTTTGGAAAAGATGGGACTTGGGACGAGGGGCGCGTTCCCCGGGGGGCTCCCAGATCCCTGGGGGTGAAGCAGGGAGAGTGTGTGCGGCCCAGGAGCCAAAATGCAAGGGCAGAGGGGCTGGGGCGGAGCCGGAGGTGCGGAGAGCGAGGCCAGTGAGGGAGTCGGCCTCTGGGTGGGGATCTGGAAGGAAGTAGACCGGCTCTGTGGGGGTGCGCCCCTTGGTTCCCCTCCGCCTCCGGGCCTTCGTCGGGCTCTCTCTCCCTGGGCCTTTGTCGCCCGTTCTCTGGCTCGGCCTCTGCCTTCTCGCAGGCCGCTGGGAGGCGCTGTGGCCGAAGTCTCGGCCTCTCCTCGCCCGACGCTCCGGTCCTCCTGCCGCACCACCGCCTCTCCCCGCGGGGTTCCCCACGGTGCCAGGCCGCCCCAGGCGATGGCCAGGCCCGTGGCAGGGGGCGGCCTGGAGCCCTTCCAGGCCGGCACGGGGCACTGGCTTCAATTCGGTGGATTTTGAGATAGTTATCATCATAATTAATTTGTGACCATTATTAAGCAGAAATTCTTAGCAAGGCCTCTTAGTGACCGAACGTGCAGCTAATTACTGGCGTGCGCGCTCCTGGCCCCCGCAACCCAGGATGGGCACCGTCGCCTTCTGCCCGCCCCCACCTTGTCCAGACGCACTGGCTCAGGCCCCACCAGTCCAGACTGGAGGAGGGGCCGACAGACGCGTGTCCATATACGGGCTCAAGGAATCCAGGCCCGGACAGCACTGCCTTTCCCTTTGTATCCGAGCTGAAGCGGCTCTGATCACATGGGATGGGGAAACGGAAGCTCAGAGAGGGCAGTCACTTGGTCACTGTCACACAGCCAGCCTCCGCCTTCATCCCACCACACCCGCGCACTCGTGGCCGCTTCCAGTCTTCCTTGCCGTGCGCTCGGGTAGCCGGGGAAGTACTTTTCTGAGATCTTGGTGCGCAGGATGAGGCAAGGGTAGGGCAGGGCAGGGAGCGGCCCGACCCCAGGCCCTGTCTGTCCAGGCGCGCCAGCTCTCCCACCTCCCGCGCTAGGACCTTGCAAGAACGCACCCCCTACGCGCCACCCGCAGGGACCAGAAGGAGGGAAGCGCCCAGCAAGGAGATGCGAGCTGGAGACCCTACGAAGCCCAGAGAACCAGCGGGGATCTAGCAGACTCCCTTCCCAGAACGGACAGACCTCCGCTGAACCCCTCGCACTTTCCAGTTGGCTGGGACTCGGTGTGCGTGGGTGAGAAAGTGTGTGGAAACACGTGACCGTTGTTGAATGTGCAGTGACACTGTTGTGCAGATTCCCATGAGATGCCGGAGAGTTACCTCTGCGGGTGAGGCGCCTACCTATAGACCGGCCTGGGGTTTGTCCAACGCCAGGTGTGCTCGTCGGTAGGATGCAGCGGCCTCTGCCCAAAAATATCCACTAAGTTCTCTAAGAACTGAGGGGTGAGAGACAGGTACAACTGAGCCCTGCCTTAAGTTTCTCACAGTCCAGTAGGTGGGACAGTCGAGGTCGTCGCTTAAAAACAAACACACAAACCAACCCACCAGGTAGAGATGCACACAGTGTGTTTCCGGAGCAGTGGCTTGGAGATTCACTGCTGCAACTTCAGCGGTGGAACCAGAAAACGCTTCTCTGAGGAGAAGCATTGGCCCAGAGAGGTAAACTGGGATGAGTGGAAGAGGGATTCCAGGCAGGAACTGCAGGGGCCAAGGCTAGAGGAGGTGCGGGGTCAGTGGGAAGCTGAGTGGTGAGGCCCCTGGAACAGTGTCGCCTGGCGCCTGTGGGTTGTTCTTGGAGTCTGGGAGAAGGGGGAGGAGTAGTCGCAGGGTCAGGCAGGTTGTGTGGCCTTGAACACATGGGCACTGGGGATCCAAGGAAGACTGTGCCAGGGGCATATTCAGAGTCCTGCTTCAGGGCCTCGGTTGGAGGCAGTGAGGCTGTCGACAGGAAAGCCGTCCGGAAACACCCGGGCCTGAGCTGTGAGGCCTCAGAAGACATTTCTAAGGAGGAATGGCAGGGACCTGACGACCAGTTGGAAATCTACGGCCTCTCTAATGACCTGATGTCAGTGTTTGGCCCCTTTTCATAGGTCTGTGGCTTGGTTCTAGATCCCATCCTCGGACCCCAGTTCCTCTAGAAGAATCGTGACCTGCGGCGTCTCGTGCGCTCACAGCTCACCTGTCAGTGAACAAACCAAACGTGCACCCTATTCCAAAACCCTGTTCCCTACTCAGAGTGTGAGTCCGGTATGGCCAGGCTCCTTCCATACACATCTAGTTTTGCTTTAGTGCCACTGCGCGGTTAACATCCTCTCCGGAGGGGGGATGGGGTGAAGGAGAAAGCAAAAGCATGAGTCCCAGGACTGAGTCCTGGCGGGTCCTCCAGGAGGAGCTGGGTGACCCGAGGAGACCAGCGTTCTAGGTGAGGGGGAGCGTGGCCCGCGCGAAGAGTCCCGAAGGTCCCAAGTGGAGCAAGGAACCCAGGACGCGTGCGCCCCTCCGCCCCCCTGCTGAGTCTTGGTCCGCGCGCCGCT
Source organism: Carlito syrichta (assembly GCF_000164805.1). NCBI lineage: Eukaryota > Metazoa > Chordata > Mammalia > Primates > Tarsiidae > Carlito > Carlito syrichta. Next base: position 44,660 of record NW_007079279.1, on the reverse strand, counting down.
GGCCCTGCGCAAATCCGGTGCGCGCAGCCTCCTGCACCCGGTTTCCGCGCGGCCTCCTCGGGGTCAAGACGGCCCAGCGCGGGAATCTTCCGTGGGCGCCACGGGGACACTCAGAAAGGCTTTCCAGGCTGCAGCAACGCTTCCGCGCGGAGGAGCAAGCCGCCAGCAAGTTGGCGACCCGGTTATCGGACAAGCGAGGGGATCGGAGACCCAGAGACATGGAATGAGTCGAAGGCAAACAAGACCCCGAGATCCTTCTGTTGCACGCCCTGGACTCTTCCATCTGCTCCTCGGGAGCCTGGAGCGGGCGCGTGACCGGGGCGCGGCTGTGCCAGCGGGTAGTCTGCGCGCGGGGTCTTTGTGTGGTTCCACGCCGCACGGCTTTGCCGAGAGTGTGGGCTTGTGTGTGGCCGTATCGGGGTGCAGGGCAGGGAGGGAAGCCTCCGCTTCCAGATCGGCTCTCAGCTTCTAGCCTGGGCGATGAGCGGGGACCGAAGGAGGGAAGGATGGAGGCGTCCATGCTCGTTTTCCGCAGGAGTTCAGGGCGTGACCCCGCATGCCGAGCGCGCGGGGAGGCAGGAGAACGGACTAGGCGGCTAGATCCCATGGCGGACTGGAGAAGTTTCCAAATACCCGTTGGGGCGCTGTCATGAGCAGGAGACCCGGGGAAGACCCCTTTTCCGCCCCCCGGGGACCCCGAGCTCCAGGCTGCGGAGCTCGGCCCTGGAACCCGCGGTTCAGCGGCGGGACGCCCCTCTGAGCGCGCCCAGGCGAAAAGCAAAACGGGTCGGGGGCGGAGGCAGCGCGCTCTGGGGCCATTGGCGGGTTTTTGCTGCCACCTCGCGGCGGCGGCGCGGAGCACTCAAGTCCGCTGGGTCCGCCTTTGGCTGTGTCCGCGCGTTGGTGGCGGTGGGCGGTGGGGGTCGGGGGTTCGCCCTGCCGCCCCATTCTTTTCCGCTCGGTTTTTCGCAGCGCCTCTTCCATCGGGATAGCCTCCTTCTGCTCTTGAAGAGGTCTTCGGTGGGCCACACTCTGTCACATACCAAAGTCCACAGTTTTGCGACTGTAGGGCCCTCCACCCTTGGCCTGTCACCTTTGGGATCACCTTTCCAGCTCCTTTCTCTTGCTTTACTACTTGGTCCTGGATATGCCCACCTGGACTAGCGATGTGTCTCATGATAAGAATTCCCCCTCCAAGCCGGGAGCGATGGCTCGCGCTTGCAATCCCAGCACTTTGGGAAGCAGAGGCGAGAGGATTGCCTGAGCCCATGGGTTCGAGACCAGCCTGGGCAAAATGACGAGACCTCGTCTCTACAGTAGATCAAAAGATTAGCAGGGCGTAGTGGCGCATGCCTGTAGTTCCAGCTACTTGGAAGGCTGAGACGGATCACCTGAGCCCAGCAGGTCGAGGCTTCAGTGTCTGTGAGTGTGTCACTGCACTCCAGCCTGGGTGACAGACTGAGATTGTGACAGAAGAAGAAGAGGAGGAGGAGGAGAAGAAGAAGGAATTCACTGTCCTGCACTATTGCACTATTAACTTCCTCTTCCGCAGGTGTGTCCCGGCCTCATGCAGATGGAGTGTGGGACTGTCTTCCAGGTGAGAGCCTGTCTGGTGGGGACTCACTCCTCCCCTCCAGCGCCTGCCTTGTGCCAGACGCTGTTAAACCTGGAGGCAGCAAATGGTAACCAAGCCCTGCCCTGTGATCATAGTTTAGTGCATGAGCAATGCCACACACAAATTATAATTTAAGCTGCCCTATAGAAGTATGAACAAAGAGGGAGCCCAGAGGAGGACACTTGGAGCAGATCTTGATGGGTAAGCATGAGTTTTCCAGGCCAGGAAGGAGGGAAGGACCACCAAGGGACTGCAGAGAGCATTTCCAGAGACACTTGTGCAAAAAGGCATCGGGTGCCAGGAGAGACAGCTCTCTTCTGGGGTGCTCCACGGTCTGATGGTGAAGACATTGCCTCGCCCTAGACAGCACAGCCAGCTTTGGCTAATGGACTGAGTAGGATCCTAAAGTGTCAGGGGTAAAAGGAAGCTTTGGAATCCCTGCTTTCCCCATTTGAGTAGATAAGGAAGCTGGGACTCTGGCCTCAAGTACACCGCTAGCCAGGCGGCCCATGACCCCATGGAGTCCACTGTGGTTCCTGAGAAAGGCTGGGTGCCAATGCCAGAGAGGGGAGGGGGAAGGGGGGAAGAGACAAGGGGAGTCGTACTGGGACTCTTTCTCTTGTTGCAGCTACAGTTTTGCTTGCCTGGTTATCTCCTGTGCAGCATCAGTATGGACCCTCAGTCTCTTCTCTACAGATGCAAAATTCAAAAAGTTTTGGCTTTTGTCTGTTTGTTTGGTGTGTTTGCTGGCAGCAGACCAGGGCCTAAACTGCATGAAGCTATTTATGGTCTTTAATGTGTTTATCCTACTGGGCGTGGATGCCAGATGTTTCACTGCAGAAATGCGAATGTGTTTGATTCCAGGTAATGCTCTGGACCCACTTGGGTGGTATTATGTAATATGTAATGTATGCACCCAGTGTAGGTGCTGTTCTGAAATCTCCCAAAATCCGAATTTCTGAGTTTTGGGAAAAGGACTGGGATCTATTTGATTGAGCCTGTGTTGTCTGAAGATAAAGAGGTTCATGGTGAACAGAAACCAGGAGGGGAATTGAAAGAATGTGAACGGATCCACCATCAAGAGTAAAGTCTGCAGGAAGGGTGGGTCAAATTGGCGGGGAGACAGGGTCACAGGGCCAGCCCGGCAGAGCTGGTGGCATCCCAGAGGGCCTCAAGGGCTGGGGTCTTGATTTCTACATATGCTGGAGAAGACAGATAATATCCTGTCTCCCAGCACTAGGAGGGGGAGAGAAGGAGCCATTTTCCTCTGGGAAAATTTGTTATACTGGGTATCCTCCTGCCATCCAAAAAATTGGAGGCCTTGCCCAGGCCCCTGTCTTCACACAGCCTTACTCCTCTGCGACAGATCCAAGTCAAGGGTAACTTTCTATTGGACATTTCATAGTGAGTTGTGCTGGCTGACTCCAAGGCCAAGTTTAGTCTACCACCAACTGCATGGCATCTCACGAAGTTCCAGCTTGTCTCCAGGCAGGGAAATTACCTTGCCCAGGCTTCCTGTGGGCACCTATGCCCATCTCCAGCTGCAGGATGCCCATCTCCAGCTTGGAAGGGGCTGGGCCATGTTCAGACCTGGTGAGCCATTGGTCCCACATGTGGGTGGGGCCTGGCGAGTGAATCTCCAAACGGGCCCATGACCTTGGGCCCATCCTGCCTGTCCTTCTGTGACCAGGAGTGAGAGAATCTTGAGACATGGGGGTGGGGTAAGTACTGACATTGCCAGGGGACCAATTGGCAATCTCAGTACTAGCAAAAAAAGAGAGAGGGTAGGGCAGGGAGGTCAGGCGAGAATGAATCTGGATTTTCTTCCTTTACTCTTTTGTCTAGGGACTTTAAGTCTGAGACTGACACTGCCTTAGTCAAGGCCCTTTGGGACCATTCTTAGTGAGCTTTAGCCAAAGGGCACTATCTCCCCCAACAACTACAACAGCAGCAGCAGAAATATACTTGAGTGATCTCTGGAGCTCTTCCTCTTAAATGGAGGAGGGGTTAGAAGGAAGAAAGTAGAGGAGGAAATACTCAAGGCCCGGAAAGGTTTTACTTTTATTTTTTGTTTGTGTTTTGTTTATTTTTGTTTTGTTTTTAGAAATAGGATCTTGCTCTGTTGCCAAGGCTGGAGTTCAATGGCGCCTCCAACACTCACTGCAACCTTGAACGCCTAGGTTCAAGCGATCCTCCCACCTTGGCCTCCTGAAGTGTTGAGATTACAGGCATGAGTCATTGCGCCTGGCCTGTGTTTTAAATCCTCATCTACCCACCGGCTGGTGTTTGAGATTTCTTTTTTTTTTTTTTTTTTTGAGTTGGAGTCTCACTCCATCACCCAGACTGGAGTGCAGTGGCACTCTCCTGGCCACCGCATCCTCAACCTGCTGGGCTCCAGTGAACCTTTCTCCTCAGCCTTCCAAGTAGCTGGAACTACAGGCGTGCACTGCCACGTCCAGCTAATTTTTGACTTATTGTAGAGATGAGGTCTCACCAAATAACCTTAATGGGTCTCGAACCCGCAGGCTCAGGCAATTCGCTCGCCTCGGCCTCCCAAAGCACTGGGATTACAGACTGAGCTACCAAGCCCAGTCAGCCTGTGTTTTAAATGGTAGAAAAGACTCTAACCAAAGAAAAAAAGTAGTAAAATACACATAGCAAAATCTATCATTTTAGTCATTTTAAAGTGTGCGATGATAAGGAAGTTGCATTTAGTACAAGTATAATGTTGAACAACTTCCACCACTGTCCAGTTCCAGAAAATCTTATTATCCCACTATATAGTCACCTCCCTTTGCCTCTTCCCTCTGCCCACCAGCCCTTGGCAACCACTTTTCAGTCTCTAGAGATTTGTCTGCGCTGGACATTTTATTTTAAAAAAGGGAGGCATATTCTATGTGGTCTTTTGTGTCTTGCTTCTTTTCTGAGTTGGAATTTCACTCTGTCACTCAGGCTAGAGTGCAGTGGCACACTTATGGCCACCGCAGCCTTGACCTGCTGGACTCAGGCAGTCCTCCCGCCTCACTCTTCCAAGTAGCTGGAGCCATAGATGCATGCCACCACACTGGCTAATTTTTTGATCTATTGTAAAGATGAGGTCTCACCAAGTTGTCCAGACTGGTCTCAGACAATTCTCTCATCTCCGCCTCCCAAAGTGCTGGATTGACAGCTGTGAGCCACCTTGCCCAGCCTCCTCCCAAGGAAGTATTGAGGAAACGGGGAAGACTTGTGCATTGGTCCACCCCTGCCTGCCAGTGACCATATTTTAGCTGTAGAAGGAAGAGTCATCTGGACTGAGTGTCCCTGGCTGTTGGCATTTTCAGATGTGTTCTCCTCCTTACGCATCCTACACACCCTATCATTTCCCAGTGAGTTCATTTAGAGCAATTCTACCCTGATCCTGAATGAAAAGAAAGACTGACAACCACCTAGGACAGGGGATGAGGGAATCTGGGCACTTGAAGCCAGGGTGATGTTGACAGCAGTGTCCTCCCTAGGGCAGTCAACCTGGGAGGAACACTTGGCGCACAGTGAGCTGGGAGAACTGAGTGCCTCCTTCCTTCCCTGTTGTTCCTCCCGCCCCTGTTGTCTGGTCCTGCTGAGCCCCGCGAAGAATGCAACCTCCACCTTCAGTAGGAAGAAGGGGCTTGGTTCAGGAAGCTTCAAAGCTGACAAAACAAAAAGGATCCCTTCAAGACAGCCCATAACTCAGCAGAGAGATCGTTGGCTTGTTGGCTGGGACCAGCTCTCAGTTTTCGCGGCCTTTCTCTCCCGGAGTCTAACTCTCTCCTTGGTGGCAGAATTCACCCTTTCTCCAGACCCAGGGAAGCACCCGACTCCACCTCTCCTGATCAGTCAGGTGGAGACACTCAGGTGCCCCCTCCTCTCATCCCTGGATGTCCTGGGGTGGGGGGTGAGATCCATTCTTATAATACAGCCACAGGTAAGTGCCTAAAATCTTAAAGCTTTATGTGTAAGGCTCATTCATTAATAACATGATTCTTACTTTTCATTCCTTTTTATGGCTGAATAGTATCCCCTGACATGGACATACCACATTTTGTGTATCCATTTAACCTGATGAAAGGAGATTGTACCCTTCCCAGGGAAGGATTGAGGAAAAGGGGCTTGCTGGCCCTGTACACTGGGCCACCCCCACCTGCCAATAACTGCATTTTGGCTTCCAAAGAGATAAGAAAATGAAGATTTATTGGCTGCTTCATAGGTTTTTACACTCACCTTAATTCTTCCCATCCTTACAGAACCCTGGAACATCAGTGTTTATAGCCTTGTTTTACAGTAGCAGGAATAAAGGGCCCGAGAGGTTGTAAGATACTTAAGAGTCCTCCCCTTTCCCCAAAGTCACCTGTAGTGGGGTAGGGCATCCTTTCCCAAGGTTTCCTCTCTTTCTTCTTCCAGGAACATGGTGAGACTGGAGCCCTGCTAGTGTGTGTGTGTTTCCCTCGGAAGGGTGTGGCAGAGGCCCTGAGCTCTGGGACATGATCCAGGAAGGCCTGGCTTGAAGATGACCCTGTCAAACTCCTTCCCATGAGGCTCCTTAGAGACAAATAGATGACAGATCCCCTTGTCCCTCCAGGGAAGGTTGCTCCCTCCCCAGTGGGCTGAGCTCCTTCATGCTGTCCAGCTCCTCCTCCCGCATCAGAACTCCCCCTTATCCCTTTGTGAGAACCTCAGCTGTGTTGTGTTCTGTGTTTACTTAAAGCATTATAACACTCAAAACTTGTCCTAATAGAAGTCTGGAACTGCACTCTCTGGAACATCTGACTCCTGAGTCACTGGAGAACAGCTTAGAGACAGGGTGGGGACAGTAACCTGAACTGGGAAAGGAACTCAGAGATCCCTGAGTCATCGTGGCTGGTCCAGACAAAATTTAGAATAATCCTGCCCATCTCTCCCTCCCCCTCCTCTTCCTCCTCCTTCTTCTCTACTTCTTTCTCCTTTTCTTCTTCTCCTTCTTCTTCTCTTCCTGTTCCTTCTTCAACAGCATCTCACCCTATTGCATAGGCTGGAGTACAGTGGCGTGATCATAGCTCACTGTAGCCTAGAACTCTTAGCCTCAAGGGATCCTCCCTTCTCAGCCTCTCAGTAGTTAGGACTACAGGCATATGCCACCATGTCTGGCTCTCTGCTTCTTTTTTCTTTTTCTTTTTAAAATATATGAACCAAGGACTCGCTGTGTTGCCCGGGCTGGTCTTGAACCCCTGGCCTCAAGCAGTACTCCCACCTTGGCCTACCAAAGTGTTGGGATTATGAGTGTGAGCCACTGCACCCAGCCTCCTGCTTCTTTATTGAATTTAGGTGTCAACCACTTGAACACAAGTCTTTACATTCAGTTATCTTGTAAACATAGGAAAACGTGGTAAAACTGCTATTATGTCCACATAGACATGTGGGCTGAGCTTCTTTGCATGGTCATTTCTGGTTGAGTGTGCCCCAGAATACCAGGTGAGGACATGGGTTTTATGAAGAAAAACAAGAAAAAGAACACTCTGTGTCTTGTAGTGCATCAGGTCAAAACCACCAACCACGTGCCCATACTCTCCACTGCCAGGCAAAACCATTCCTAGCAAATAACTTAGAATTCAGACCCATCATTTTTGTGCATATCTCTCTGTAAAAGGTCCCCACACATGGGCCACAAGGCCAAATTACCATTCTAATACATGCTTAATTTCATTTTAAGAAAAGGGTAAGTACATTCCTAGTTGGGTTTGTAGCCCAGATAAGAACCCTCTTTTATATTAAGGCAGGAGGCCTGGGCTTGAATGAGTCCTTCCCTGTTGTTAGCTCTGTAGTCTTGAGCTTTCTTTTTTTTTTTGAGTTGGAGTCTCACTCTGTCACCCAGACTGGAGTGCAGTGGCCGCTCCCGGCCACTGCAGCCTCAACCTGCTGTGCTCCAGTGATCCTTCTGCCTCAGCATTCTAAGCAGCTGGAACTACAGGCATGCGCTACCACACCTGGCTAATTTTTGATTTATTATAGAGATGAGGTTGTGCCAAGTTGCCCAGGCAAGTCTCGAACCCGCAGACTCAGGCAATCCACTCACCTCAGCTTCCCAAAGGTATGGGATTACAGGCTGAGCCACCGAGCCCGGCTAGAGCTTTCTAAGTCTAATGTCCTCATCTGTGAGATGAGTACAATAGCACATATCTTGCCAGAGATGATGGAGTGTTAATGAGAAAATGTGTTTCCCACACCTGGTATACAGTGAGTGCTTAGTAACTGTCCCTAGAAAGGACCTAGGCAAGCTCATGCCTGTAATCCCAGCACTTTGAGAGGCCAAGACAGGAGGACTCAGGAATTTGAGAGTAGCCTGGACAATATAGTGAGATTTTGTAACCAAAAAAAAAAAAAAAAAAGCTAGGCATGGTGGCACGTACCTGTAGATCCAGCCACCCAGCGACTCAGGAGCCTGAGATGGCAGGATAGCCTGAATGCAGCAGGTTGAGGCTATGATGAGCTGTGATTGTGCCAGTGCATTTCAGCCTGGGTGACAGAGTGAGACCCCTGAGTTGAGAGAGAGAGAGAGACACTGAGGGAGGGAGGGAGGGGATGGGAGAGAGAGAGGGAGGGGGAGAGGGAGAGGGAAAAGGAAAAGAGAAGAAAAGGAAGGACCTGGTGTCGCAGTGGCAGCTCTGGAGTGACTGGTACTGGGTGGGGTAGGACCACCAAGTGGGAGGCTGGGAGGGCAGGGCGTGTCTCCTGCCCACGGGCCCCTCCTGCCCAGCCACAACGTGACACTGGCCCAGCCAAGATCCTGCTCCTGGCCAGTTCTGTCCTCCTTTCCTCCTTCCATGTTGGGCCACTGGCCACCCCTGCAGGCTGCCAGCCCCACCACAAACCTCCCAAATGTTGATCCTCCAACTGTTGTGTGACACGGAAGACCAAAGACCACCTGGAATCTTCTCTCATCCCCGCTCCTTTTAGTCTCTCCTCTGGTTGTTTGGTTGTATTTTTCCTAACGCCAAGGGGAAAGGAAAGGGTGTGGTGCCTGCTCCAGGCCCACTGTGCTACCCGAGCTCTTTACACCTGGCCTGACCCTGGCTGTCTCTCCTTCCCTCTTCCTGCTGCCTTTCCTTTTTGTCCATCTCTCTTGCTCGCCGAGTGTGTGCTGCCTTGTCCCTGGCCGTCCTCCAGTCCCCTTCTCGAGGGGTCCCCTTCCATCACGTCCTGGCCATTGGCTCTTGGTTCCCATATTACAGATGGGAAGGTGGAGGCAGAGAGAGGGGAAGAAGCCTGCCTAAGGCTAGACACCGAAGCATCATCAAGGCCATGGCAGACATTCCCCTGCTGGAGTGAAGGGTCCCTTGTAAACCCAGTCTCTGAGGGCCAGTCTCTGGGCCCAGTGGAGGCCACATCTCTCCCACACTCCTAGGGCAATGTTTCCCAGACTTAACTGGCCACAAGGATCACCTGAGGCTCTTATCAAATGGCCACAAGTCTGGATCCTCACTGAATCAGAACCCCCAGGTGCTCGAGGTGATGCTTGTGAACAGGCAAGATGGGAACACACTACCCGGAGGCCTCGCTGCTCTAAGAGTTGGGGGATGGGACTGTATGGGATGGGTCCTGGTAGCATTGGCATCACCTGGGGACTTGCTAGAAATGCAGAGTCTTAGGTCCCATCAGACATGCAAGATCCCCAGGTGACCTGTAGGCATAGTGGTGTCTCTGAATCTGTAGTTCTTCAAGGTGACACTGCATAGGGAGAAGGTTCAGACCTTGTAACCTTCATCCCATCCTTTCAACAATCTAAGCGCTGGTCTTTGTCCCCAATCAGTTGGTGGTAGTAATTGTGATGACCAGATTGGACACGAGGCTGAAAACCTTTCACAGAGTTTAGAAATACTGACTACCCTTGTTGTCTGGCTCTTGCCATTAACTGCTGTCCCTTTCACCCTGGCCACCCCAGGACTCTTCTTCCTGTCTGTCCTCACAGGTGCTGGCCTCCCCGCCCTGCCATGGTGCTCAGGATGACTGCCTGAATGGGGGGCTTCTCGGCTCCTGTGAATAAAACCTGAGGAATTGGTCAGTGTCTGTTGGGTGGCCACCTGGCCACGCCCACAGCTCCTCCTTCCCACCCCCACTTTGGTGGCCATGGAAACCAGATGCCCCATCACTCAATGGACCGATACTGCCAGAAAACTGGGAGAATTGTCACAGGCAGAGCCCCCTTCCCAGGGGGACAGACCCACGGCCAGGACCTCAGCCCAGAGTGGTCGTGCTGTTTCCAGAAGCAGCTGACATGGAAACTGGTTTGGAAGGTGGGTGGGTCCTGTGAGGGCAGTCGGACTGGGCCAGCAGCTGAAACATGGTGGGTGCCAGGGGCAGACGTGTGTGAATGGAAGAACTGTTGTGCTACCAGGCTGGGTATGCCACTCAACTGGCCTGACTTATGGACGGAGGACCAGATGAGGCCACTGCCAACCTCTCCAGAGCCCACAGCATTTCTTGGCTTCAGAAAATTCCTCCTCTACACAGATTCATCTGACACAACTGCCCCTGGTGAGCCCTGCAGCCCCGCAGTCTTCCCTGATCACACTGTTTTCGTGGTAGCTGTATGTCTTAGGTCCTTTCTGGCCCGTCCCCTTCAATCTTATACCTCATCCTGTTTGTTCCCATAAATGTCCTCCTGTGTGTCAGAACACATGTCCCTTTTTTGGTCTCAGAAAATAGGTTGACTATATTTACATGACTCCATTGAGTTTTATTCTGTGGAAGGCTGAAGTAGAGTATGATTAATGTGTCAGGACCCTGCTTTTCAACTCATTGTAGATTTCCTATTCTTTCTCCCCAGTTGCAAATATCACTCAATCTACAATTATCTGTGCTAATTATACATACGTTTTCGGTCAGTGGCTCTGGGTTATACTGACTTAAGTCCTATATAACCACCAGTCCAGAATTCCTTCCGATGGGGGTACCCCACAACTTTCTGGGGCACAGCCCTGCTTTGTCTCACATGGGTGCTTTCATGATATCACTCCTGAAAAAGGCAGACACCGTCTTCCTGATTCAAGTAGCCTCTTAGGAAACACCCTTTTGAATATTCCCACAAAGATCTATAACGAGTTTTCAAAAATCATGCATCTAAAACCCAGAAGCTTAAAGTATTTGAGTAGTATAACAGGGCAGGGACTTTCACCATGAGACCATCTGGTCTTCACATGGGGATGCTGAGATGCTGGGATACCCTTTCCTGGACAGCCTAGATTGTTCCAAGCCTTGAAAGTGGCATCCCATCCCCACAGTGTAGGTTTTCTTGCAGTCCTAGGTGTGGGGGCTTGTGCCATGGCCGTGACTTGCAGACAGGTATCTTAGGACTAGGATGTCACTGGTTGAGGCCCAGGGTCCTATTCCCTTTTCTGCAGACACAACTTGAGTTCTCCTTTCGGAGCCTGGCAAGCTCTTTCCAGAGGATTCACCCTTCCTGGCTACTTCATTCTCCCCTTTCCTCCCCTCTCCCTTCTTCCTTCAAGTTCCCACCATCTTCATCTTCCTCTCCCCTCTCCTGTTCTCCCTTTCTTCACCTGCCTTTCCTGAGAGCCCTGCCCGGTGCTCGCTCTGTCTGGGGTCCAAGTGCGAGCGACAGGCCCTGCAGGTGGAAGAGCCAATGCCCCTCTCCTCAGCCCCCAACCCCCATGCGTCTGCCTCCCTGCCTCTCTGCCGCCTGGGCAGATGCAGGCACCCCCTGCATTGTTTCCCGTCCTGAAGACGAGCAGCTGCCGCACTAATTGCCACCAGCAGGGGGGCCGGGCTGTGCTCACACTCCTCCTGCCGATTACGAGGCGGCCCAGGGGGGGCGGTTTTCGGGAGCCGAGTGAGCAGAGCCAGTGTTGAGCATTATTCCAGGAATTTTAAACACTCGTTAAAGGCTTTGCCGTGTCTCACTTCAGTACACATCATGCTCCAGTTACTGCTCGGAACTGCGGGGGCATCAGCCTGGACAGCACTTATCAATATTTTAGCACGAGAAAGGCAAATGATGTTGAAACATTGAACTATATTTCCATCTGTTCAAACTGAAATGGGACAAGCTCAGCTCGGGAAATGGAATGCCGCCTCCCCAGCTGCCTTAGAAACAGTGATATCCACTGGGTTGGCCTTAGCCCCTGCCTCGGTTTCCCCTTCACTGCTCTTCTCACTTGATCCCCAGTGTTCATATCTTGCGGGCAAAGTCTGAGCTTGATGTTGACCAGGTGTGGGTTTGTCTGTAGAGCACGAGTGGTGACATCTTGAAGAATCTGAGCGTGACTCCCCTCGCCCCCACCCTGTTGTTAAAATGTGGCTTTGGCCAGGCTCGGTGGTTCATGCCTATAATCTCAGCACTTTGGGAGGCCAAGGTGAGAGGATTGCCTGAGTCCAGGGGTTCGAGACCAGCCTGGGTAAATTGGCGAGACCTTATCTCTGCAACAAATCAAAAAATTAGCCAGGTGTGGTGGCGCGTGCCCTGTAGTTCAGCTACTTGGAAGGCTGAGGTGGAAGGATCACATGAGCCCAGCAGGTCGAGGCTACAGTGGCTGTGAGCATGCCACTACACTCCAGGCTGGGCAACAGAGTGAGACTCC
>NW_007079279.1:1128-32273 GCF_000164805.1 Carlito syrichta | reverse complement strand
AAAAATTAGCTGGGCTTGGTAGCATGCACCTGTAGTTTCAGCTACTTGGAAGGCTGAGGCGGAAGGATCGCTGGAGCCCAGCAGGTTGAGGCTGCGGTGGCCAGAGCAGCCACTACACTCCAGTCTGGGTGACAGAGTAAGATTCCAGCTCAAAACAAACAAACAAATTTAAAAAACCAAAAAAAAGTTTTCCCATCAATTGACAGAGAAAAATGGCATCAAGTGTGATCTGTTAATCTGTCCCTTTGGTGCCAGGGGCCATCCTCCCCATCCCCTGCACTGACCTGGCTTGGTGCTTGTAGATTTTCCCTCTTGCAGGAAGACCCAGGATACAAACTTAGACATGAAAAGGAACGCACAGATCATATGCAAGTATATAAACATTGCATGAATACTGTAAACAAGGCACTTATGTCACACATCCATTTCCCCTGGAATAAAGCAGAATTTATTTCCAGGATGGAAGCTCGAGAATCATTGGCGTCCAATGGTCTCAGAAGAACCAGGAAGTTTCTACAGTGTGGAAAGCAGGGGTGGCTGTTGTGGGCTCTGGGATCAATGTCTGATGTGACTTAGGAGCCCATGGGAATCTCTTCACCAGCTAGGCCCCCAGAAGGCCAGAGATTCACAGGATTCAAGGAATAAGGGACCCTTTTTGCCCACAGTCCTAATGGGGGATTGTTCTTCCTATTTTCTGTTAGGCTGTCTTTCTGCAACTTCTCCTTTTGAGGCTCTTCAATTCAATCTGATTCATTTACAGAGAAATAAGTGTGGGTGGGGGAGCGGCCTGTGGTTAGAGGTGGGCACAGAGCCTGCAGCCCCCAGGACTCACCCTGCTAAGAGGGGTCCTGGGACTGCCCTCAGATCTTAGAGTGTGGGGCAGATGCTTTTGTTCCTGGAACCAACTAAATAATTAAGTTGTCTTCTGGGGAAGGGTTTCTACCCAGCAGCGGTCACAGCAGTGGAGAGGAGAGGCTCATGTCTGTCACAGGAGGTCATGGGCCACAGAAGCCAGAGAACCCACTGGGTCCACCTCCCTCTGCTTGCGGACAAGGCCACCCACATGCCAGGCCAGCAGAAGGAAGAGCAGCTTCCAGAGTCTTCAGAGATGGACTCCTCTTCTTTAGTCAGTCTTCATAGTCAGGACAGGGGATAGAGGAGAGGAGAGGTGACCATTGAACCACATACACAAGTGCTAAATGGCACCACAAAAAACCCATTTCAGAAAAGAAATCCGGCATCCGGGGAGTCAGAGGTCAAAGCCATTGCTGACGCTCCTAGTAAAAAAAGTTCTTTGCATGTATTTGTACCCAGGTGAGGCTGGTGGGAGGCAAAGTGCCCAGCTCTGCTCCAAAGGAATCTGGGGACCTACCCGAGTGTTGTGAAAATGCAGACCTATTATGTCAATAGAAAAATGTCATGTCTTTATTTAAGTCAGGATTAATGTCAAACTATATAGGAAGTCCCAGGCAGTCACCTCTCTCTCTCTTTCTCTCTCTCTCCCATAGAAGGTTGAGGGAAAGGAAGGTTGAGGGGAGGGAAAAGGGGACACTTTGGGGTTCTGTGAAGCAAGCCCAGACATATCACAGGAAGCCATGGTCTAGGAGGGGATGAGCCATTCCTGGTGTCCTCAGACACGTCCCACCAAGGAACAAGGCAGAGTTCTAAGGAGGGCTAGTGAAAGACAGAAGACACAGGGGATCCAGCACATTGGCTATGACTGATGCCACGTTGACTGTGGCCTGAGTTGAAAGATAGCATGAATAAAACTAAAGCCAAGGCCCCCTCCCTCAAAAATAGTGCTTACAGATATAAGATGAAGGAGAGAAGGGCAAAGCCAGGGAAGCCTCAAGTTAGGTGAGCACTTACTCTATACTGAGCACTATCGAAGGTACATGATATGAATTCTTACGGAGCTTCTGAGATAGAGATTTATTATTATAAAACCCATTTGACTAAGGGAAAACTAAGGGTGAGAGAAGTTAAGTGACATGCCAAATGATGTATTCAAAGACACCGAGATAGTGAGGGCCACATTCAGAATCAGACACTAGGCTGGGTGTGGTGGCTCACAACTGTAATCCCAGCACTTAGGGAGGCCGAGGCAGGAGGACTGCTTTTGCAGAAGAGTTCAAGATAAGCCTAGACAACATAGTGAGACCTCATCTCTACAAAAAATTTTTCAAATTAACTGGGTGTGATGGTGTGCACCTGTAGTCCCAGCTACTTGGGAGGTTGAGGAGGGAGGATCTCTTGAGCTCAGGAGACCAAGGCTGCAGTGAGCCATGAGCATGCCACTGAACTCCAGTCTGGGCAACAGAGTGACACCCCAACTCAGGAAAAAAAAAGAGGAAACAAAATTTCTAACACCTCCCAGGCTCAAGTTCTTTTTATGCCACATGTTGTGTGTAGCCCAATGTCAGGAACTTGAGGTGGGAAAAAGGAGAAGACAGGAGGATGGAACTTCCTGGAGGCTCAAGGGAAGGGACAGCATGGTGTTGAAATACTGTGTCTTCAAGGTTACTGAGATGTGGCTGTCCACAGTTGGGTGAATCTGGAAGTACAGAAGGAATGGTCTTTTTAAACAGGGGTCAGTCACCAGGGGGATCTTCTAGAGGCAAAGACAGCAGCGGAGGGAGTACAGGCTATCCTGACACAGAAAGTGCAAGCCCAGAGCCCAAACCCAGAGACCAATGGAAGACAGATGGGCACCCGCATTCCAGGCAGCACAGACATGGGCAGGGGGTGAGAACATGTGGTGACAGTGAGGAAGCCGTGTCCTGACTTCATGGGACAGACGAATACAGCTTGCACGCCCAGCTATTTACAGGGAGGAGACTGAACACACCCAAAGGTTCTTTAACGCAGGACCCTGCAGCTTTACACCGACTGTAGCAGAAACCCTTCTCTTGTAGACACATTCCATGGCAAAGGGATCCCAGGTTGGAAGGCAATGAGGGAGACCAGGATCCGTCCAGCAACCGCATCTGTAGAAATGACAGAGAAAACAGGACCTCATGTTTGGAGAGAGGGTGGGTGGGATTCTTTTGACTTGTCAGAGTACAGAAGCACACAGTTTTCTCAGACAGTAGGGTTCACAATATGAAAAAATGCTCAACATCACTAATCATCAGAGAAATGCAATGCAAAGCCACAATGAGATACACAACTTTCAGAATGGCTGTCACTAAAAAGTAAAAAACAAACAAAAAAACAGATGAGGGTGCGACTGGGGAGAAGAAGAATGCTTGAACCCTGTTGGTGGGCATGTAAGCTAGTTCAACCCTTCCGGAAAGCAGTTTGGAGATTTCTCAAGGAAGTAAAAGTAGACTTACTGCTGTATGCAGCAATCCCACTGCTGGGTATATATCCCAAGGCACATAAATCACTCAGCCAAAAAGATGCTACACTCATATGCTCATCCCAGAACTATTCACAATAACAGATATGTGGAGCCAACCCAGGTGCCCACTAATGGTGGACTGGATTAAGAGAATGTGATACATATATGCCATGAAATACTATGCAACCATAAAAAAGAATAAAATTGCCTGAGCCCAGGGGTTAGAGACCAACCTGGGCAACATGGTAAGACCTCATCTCTAAAAATAAACAAAAAAAATTAGCCAGGCATGGGAGCACATGCCTGTAGTTCCAGCTAGTTGGAAGGCTGAGGTGGAAGGATTGCCTGAGCCCAGCAGGTCAAGGCTGTGGTGGCTGTGAGTGTACCACTGCACTCCAGTCTGGGCTACAGAGTGAGATTCCAACTAAAAAAAAAAAACAAAAAACAACCCCCCCCCAATTGTATCTTTTACAGCAACATGGATGCAGCTGGAGGCCATCATTCTAAGTGAATTATCACAGAAACAGAAAACTGAATACTGCATGTTCCCACTTGTAACGGGAGCAAAACACTGGATACACACAGGCATAAGGATGAGACCAACAGATGCTGCGAGCCCAATCAAGGGAGGAGGGAGGGAAGGGGTAAGAGTTAAGAAACCACTCACTGGGTACCATGCTCACTACCAGAGTGACTGGCTCAGTAGAAGCCCAAACCTCATCATCACAACCTGCGTCCTTGAATCTGAAAGAAAGGGAAAAAAAGAGCAGGGATCACCCTACACATGCATGTGAGAATGAAGACAAGAGTCTCAATGGTAAGGCTGGGTCTGAGAACCCGAGGAGGCTGCCCAGCCATGCCTCACGGAGACCCGAGTGAGTGTCCAGAGATCAGAAGGGAATTCAGGATGGAAGCCATCTCCTGAGTCCAGGCCACGTGGTTGTCCCCTCAGTAGGCTGGTTTGGCCCACTTTCCAGCTCCACCACTGACATCCGACCATACTGCCCATGGGCACTGGAGTTGCAGGGCCTGTATCAGTGCTTCAGCACTTGAAAATACGTTCTGGATCCAGAATATGAAAATGCGAAAAGACAGCTATATAAAAACCACAATAGATACATGTTTTATTAATAGACCCAAAGTTCATTGGTGTCATATTGATAAACAATTTGGAATCAATTTGAAATTTCCTCAGCGTTCCCAAATATGCCTAATGATTGAGACACCAAAGTCAACCATAAATGAAATGTGTCAAGATTCAATGGACAGGATATTTTATTTTTATTTTTTTATCTTTTTTTTTGAGTTGGAGTCTCACTCCATCGCCCAGACTGGAGTGCAGTGGCATGCTCCTGGCCACCACAGCCTCGACCTGCTGGGCTCTGGCAATCCTTCCGCCCCAGCCTTCCAAGTAGCTGGAACTGCAGGCGCATGCTACCACACCCAGGTAATTTTTGATTTATTGTAGAGATGAGGTCTCGCCAAGTTGCCCGGGTGGGTCTTGAACCCTTCGGCTCAGGCAATCCACTTACCTCGGCCTCCCAAATTGCTGGGATTACAGGTTGAGCCACCAAGCCCGGCCAACAGGATATTTTAAACGGGAACCTTAATGTGATATTTTAGTATGTTGGTATGCAGTCTATGAAGATCTTCAAACTGGTCTGAAGGAGATTCTGTGGCCCATGTAGATCAATTGGACAGTGTTTATTGAACACCTACTATGCACTAGGCATTGTAAAAACTCAGACTGCCTCAATGAACAAAATCAAAGATCTGTGTCCTTATATTGAGAGAGATGGACACCGAAAAAACAACAAATCAATAAGTAAAGCATACAGTATGTTTGAAAGTAACAAGGAATAATAAAAAACTGGGCCAGGTAAGGAACCCAGGAGGGGTGAGCAGGGGCAAGTTGTGGCAAAGATAGTGTTGCTATCTTAAGTCTCAGTGAGAAAGTGAGGTGTGAGCAGACTCAAAAGAGGTAAACCAGGGAAATGCCTGGAAGCAAAGTGTTCCTAGAAGAGAGGACAGCTGTGGCTGGGTCCCAAGCCACACTGACTGTGATCGAGGGACAGCAAGGAGGCTGGTGTGGCTTGAGCAGGGAGGCGATCACAAAAGAGATGCTGGTCGCCGGGCTCGGTGGCTCAGCCTGTAATCCCGTGCCTTTGGGAGGCTGAGGTGAGTGGATTGCCTGAGCCTGCGGGTTTGAGACCTGCCTGGGCAGTGAGACCTCATCTCTACAATAAATCAAAAAATCAGCCGGGCGTGGTAGCGCATGCCTGTAATTCCGGCTACTTGGAAGGCTGAGGCGGAAGGATTGCCGGAGCCCAGCAGGTCGAGGCTGTGGTGGCCGGGAGCGGCCGCTGAACTCCAGTCTGGGTGACAGAGTGAGACTCCAACTCAAAAAAAAAAAATAAAAGAGATGCTGGTCAGAGTGCACGTCCTGCAAGGCCATGCAAGCGGCTGTGAGGCATTGAAGCCCTAGGAGATTCTGAGCTGCTGGAAGGCTGAAGCTGCCATTGGCAAGGACTGAGCAGGCTGAGGGTGAGGTACATTTGGAGGTGGGGTGGGGGCCATCAGGAGTTCAGTTTGGACATGTTGAGTTTGAGCGTCTAAGAAACATCCAGATAGGGTGAGGGGACAGGTGGACATACGAGTTGGTGTTCAGGGGAGGTGGGTTGGAGTTGGAATTGTTGGTATATTATATACAGGTGGTATAGATGGTGTTAAAAGCCACAGAAGACACCAAAGAAGAATGGAGAAGGAGAAAAGGTAGACCCCTGAGCATTTCAACTATCACAGGCCAGGAGAAGAGAGAAGAGGAAGAACCAGCAAAATGAGCCGAGGCATGACCGGGGACACCGGAGGAAAACCAAGAGAGGGTTGTCCTGGGAGTCAAAGAAGTATATCAAGGAAGAGGGCTAACACAGTGAACGTGAAGTCACGCATGAGAAGAGTTTAAGAGAGCATGGCACACATGAAGAACTCAGCAAATGATAGATATTTGAATTATTGCTTGAGTGGTACCAAGTGAGCATGGGAAGAGGGGAAGGAGGTGAAAGGCCAGGTAGAGAGAGGAACTCTGTGATCACCAGGTCATCGTTGCTGAGAATCTCCAGTCAACCAGGATCTGATGGGGGGAGAGTTCTTGCTTTGCTACCTTCAAAGGAAAGCAATTCTGCCTGAGAAAAGGGCCCCAGATTTGGGGACAAGGCCCCTCTGCTCCTCCCCAGTCCCCTGCATTCCCCCACAGTGGGGAATCTCCAGTCAGGACACAGTCCCACAGGTACTTGGGTTTGTCCCCTGGCTTGGGCTACCAAGTGACTCCTTGGACCCCTTTTGACCTCTGCCTTTGACCTGGGAATCACGTGACACGTGACCAGAGGCAGGCCTGCACATCCTCACTTGAGTTCCCTGCTTGCCTCTGCCTGTCACCAGGAGAAAATAGCCCCTGCTGGTTTCTCTAGACATGTGTTGGCCTGGGGGGTGACCCAGCCACAGATGCCCAGACTGGTGTAGCCACTGAGGAGCGGCTGGAATTTCTATGGGTAGGACCACGCGGTTATCAACTTCTAGTAGTCGGAGTTCTCCTGGTTTGAGGTCTGTTGTGGGGACTATATGAGAGTCAAAATTCAGGTCTTCATAGTCGATGAAGCAGCGCGAAAGTTCCAGCAGAGCCCGGGGAAGGGCCCCTGGAGAGTCCTGATTCCCTACTGAGGCCATCTCTGGAGCTTGGTTGGTGTGTGGTGTCTGCAGGGCCCTGGAGTGGTGACTCGGGGCCATTTTTGGGACCCAGACAATTGGATAAATCACCAGACAGTGTGCTGGCCATCTTGTGAGGCTGTGTGGGTCTCTCTCCCATTGTATGTCCTCAGGAGCCAGAACAGACCCAATGATCAATGTGGGACACTCAAGGGTCCAGGCACACACAGCCCACTCATGGCCACTGCTCCTGAGACTCTAGCAAGAATGGCAATTTCCCTTCCCAGCCCCTGTACCTGGGCCTGTTCCTTTGTACAAATCCTGTGTTTTTACCCAAGATGGTCCTCACGGCAAGGGATCTTGACAGCCTACATTTTTTATAGGGCTTGGAGGTATTTGGAGGTGCAGTTCATTTGGGATTCTCAAGTATACACTGGTCTTCTTGCACGGGGAAGTGCTAACCGGCAGTCCCAGTGATCGTTCTGTAGCCAAATGGGTTCCCAGGTGGGATAGGCAAAGGGGTGGGGTGAAAAAGTGCAGAAAATTCCCTCTACCCCAAAAGACACCCATACTTCACCTGTCAATCCCACTATGGAGTGTCATTTAAGCCTTTGGGCTGCTCTCCAGATCCTCTTAGAAATACGTCTCTCAGGCCAGGCTCAGTGGCTCATTCTTGTAACCCTAGCACTTTGGGAGTTTAAGACCAGCCTGGACAACATAGCAAGACCTCATCTCTAAAAAAAAAACAAAAAACAAAAAATGAGCCCAGTGTGGTGGCTTATCTCCATAATCCCAGCTACTTGGGTGGCTGAGGCGGAAGGATTGCTTGAGCCCAGGAGGTCGTGTCTGTGGTGAGCCATGATTGTGTCACTCAGGCTGGGCAACAGAGTGAGACCCCACTTAAAGAAAAAAAAAGAGAAAGGAAAGAAAGGAAGGAAGGGGAAGGAGGGTAGGAGGGAGGGAGAGAGAGAGAGAGAGAGAGAGAGAGAGAGAGAGAGAGAGGCAGCTCTCTCTGGAGAATCCATCCCTCTGCTCCAAAGGAGAAGGCTACTGAAGTCAATCTGTTAATTTGGCCCAGGACACATCTTGCCTGTGTCATGGACTGACCCTGTACCTGCCATGTCCTGGAGCCCAGGTTCCATCCCCAGTCCAGTCCCTTAGGTTCACCAGCTCTTATGTTCCAAGTTAGTCCTTTGAGTATGACAGTGACATGTCTTCTCTCTCTGTGCCCATCTCCCGCCAGTCTCCTCTCCACCCTAGCATTTAAGGCAAAGGAACAGGGAGCCAGACCATTTCCACCTGGCATTGTCATCAAAAAGCATCATCGGTGAATGACTCTGCTGCCCTGCCCCTCACACCAAGCACCAGGGTGAAAGGAAACTCCAGAATGGCAGTTGGGGATGATCTAGTGCCCCTGGGTGAGACAGCCTCCCTGCCAGGACCAGTGGCTTCTTCTGAAAAAACCAAAGCCCCCCTTTACACAACATCTCCTCTTCCGAGCATCTGCTACCACTCTCCTAAACAAGCCGCCCAGTGTCCAACCAGGATGGCTCATCTTGGAACACCTCTGAGGTGGGAAACTCACCACTTTTCAAGTTTTTAGCTCAACCCATCTCTGGTTGTGCTAGAAAGTCCTTCTTTGGCTGGGCTCAGACGCAATCTCCCTACTGTTTACTGTTTGAGTCATGGAGCAAAACCTGGGCAGTGAGGGCACTAGATACCAAAGAGTGCTTGCTCTAAGCTCCTCCTCTGTCAGAATCCTAGAACAGGATCCCCATTCGGACAATGAAGACCCCTCTGCTAGGACACTTTCGGGATTGTTGCCCTCAGTGAGCTTCCTACGCCTCTTCCTGCTGCCCCTGCTGTGTCCCAAGGCACCTGTCAACTCCACGCTTCACTCAACCATCACTCCAACCAGGTATCTACATCCCCTATGTCCCTGTGCTCAGTTCTAAGTGGGGATGCTGGATGCTTCATTCTCTCACCCAGCAAGTGCTTGCTTGGCACTCCTCCCGTGAAGCCCCACTAGTACCTCCTTCCCATGAACACAAAGATTGGATCTCTGCCACCACTGCAGGCAGTGGAGGCCAGTGTACAGGCATCCATGGCAAAGGGCTAGCAGATTGTATCTTTAGAAACAGAATCCACGGTCTCCCTCACTGAGGCTCTCTGAACCTCAAACTCCAGAGTGTGTATAATAATGTATCATGGTGAACTATACATTCCATAAAATTCACCTTCTGTCTTAGCCCATTTTCTGCTGTGAAATTCACCACCTTTCAAGGTACCTCAACCCATCTCTAGTTGTGCTAAAAAGTTCTCCCTTGGACTGGCTTAGAATCAGAGGTTTATTTGGCTCACAGTTCTAGGGGCTGGGAAGTTCGAGATTGGGTAGCCCATCTGGCAAGAGCCTTGTACTACTTTTACTCATGATGGCAAGCAGAAGGAAAGCAGAAGGCATGTGCAGAGACCTGCAGGAGAGGATGGGCTTGTTTGTAACAGCCTGTTTTTCTGGCAGTTCATCCGTTTTCATGAGAGCAAGCACTCACTCACTCCTGAAAGACGGCATTAATATATTCACGAAGGTAATGCCCAATGATCCAAAGACCTCTCACTAGAACCTGCTTCCCAACCCTGTCATAATGGGAATCAATCTCAACATGAGTTTTGGCAGGACACTCACACAGCAGCAGCATCATAATCATTTTTAGGCCTACAGTTCAGCAGCATTAAGTATGTTCGTGTTGCTAAGCAACCAGCCCCACCCAGAACTTTTTCATCTTCCCCAACTGAAACTTTGTGCCCATCAAACACTATTTTTCCCTCTACCTGGGCCCATTTGTTTCTATGAATTTTACTATGTTATGTCCCTCTATAAGTATATCATATCATACAGTATTTGCCCTTTAGTGTCTGACTTATTTTACTTAGGATAAAGCCTTCCAGGTTTATCCACATTGTAGCGTATGTCAAAATTTCATTCCTTAGGGTGGGAGCGGCAGTTGAGGAAAACTGCTAGGGGAGGGAGGGGCACACCTCATCAACAGGGGTACCTGCATAACTAACGTTTGTATACCTAACCCTGAATTGTACCCCACATCTTTATAATAAAAAAAGAATTTCGTTCCTTTATAAGGCTGAATGATATCCTATGGTATACATATACCATTTTGTTGATCTGTTTATCCCCTGATGGACACTTAGTGTTTTAGCCCACTCAGGCTACTGTAACAAAATATCTTAGCCTAGATAATTTACAAACAATAGAAATTTATTGCTTACAGTTCTGGAAGCTGGAAAGTCCAAGATCAAGGCACCAGAAGATATGGTGTCTGGTGATGGCACCTTCCATGTATCCTCACATGGCGGAAGGGCAAAAAGGGGTTAACAAACTCCCTCAGACCTGTTTAATAAGGCTACCAATCCCATTCAAGGACTCTCTACTCTCATGAGTTAATCAACTCTCAAAGACACCACCTCTTCATGCCATCACCTTGAAGGTTAGGTTTTAACATAAGAATTTTGGACAGACACATACATTCAGACCACAGCACTTGTATTGTTTCTACCTTTTGGCTGTTGTGAATAATGCGGCTATGAATATGGGTGTACAAGTATTTGTTGGAGTCCAGAGTGTGCATTTTACATGTTGCCCAAAGAGCTTCTCCGTCTTCCCCTATAACACACACTATGTCCTCATCAAATGGAGAATTTCCCCAGGGCAGGGTGGGAACCTCATGTCAGTCCTCTTTGTGTCCCACCCCAAGTACAGCACAGCCTGGCACAGCAACAGCCGCTTAGTGGCACCTGCGTAGGACCTGTGGACTCGATGAATGAAGGGTAAGGAATGCTTCCTAGGACCCGTGGAACTGTGGTTGGGTGATATGAGAGCCAGTGCCTCGATGACTGCTCCGTAGGAAGCCTACACTGAAACATGACATGGCTTTGCACAAGGAATCACTTGCATGCAAATCCAGGCTCTGTAAAATAAGGCTAATGCTCACTTTCCAAAATCATTATGATTCATGGAAATAATGCTGGTGCTCAGTAAATTATGGTAACTCCTGTTGCTAGTGTCAATTCTCTTTTTCGTGTTATTGACCCAGGGCATGTGTGTGAATTATGGGTGGTGGGGATATTGGTGTGCCTCAGCTTTTCCTGGGGAGATGGAGTGGAGGCCTAAGTATTTAAAGTCACCTTCCAGGGACCAGAACACCCCACTTTCAGACTTGGTCTGTAGACTTTGTTTCATGGGGAGGTGGCCTGCCGCAGCCCAAATCCTCCCAGGGCCCTGGAAAATGTGTCAAGGGGAGAGCCTCTTGCACCCCGATTCTACCATCTTGGTCTCCGAGTGCCTCTGGGATCTTTGAGCCAAAGTGGGGAGCTGGATCCCCCATCCCAGTAACACACAAGACTGGCTTTTTGCTCTTTTCTACCTTCCCTTCTGGGGCCCTCCTGGGGTGTCCCCGACTTCATGCTCCCTACATGCCCTCATCAGAAACCTCTCAAGGGCTCTGATGAGTCAGTGTGACACCAACCAGGAAGTCTGGCATTTTGCAGGAGACAGTGCCTCACCTCAAAGCAATGACTCCATAATGAAGGGATGTCAGGCATCAGTAATGGACAAAAGAGAGATTTGGGGTGGATAGTCCATACTTCTTAGCAGTCACCTATTTTGATAGACTCAGAAGCTTCAGATTAGGAGAGGTATAAGGTCATCTACTCCAGTCTGTCTTTCAGTCTCAAATCCTCCTTTTCTTTTTTGAGTCCGAGACTCAGTCTGTCACCCAGGCTAGGGTGGCACAATCATGGCTCACTGCAGCCTTGGCCTACTAGGCTCAGGCTATCCTTCTGCCTCAGCCTCCTGAGTAACTGGGACTACAGTTGCATGCCATCCTGCATGGTTTTTCTTTTTTTTCTTTGTAGAGACAAGGTTTTGCTATTTCGGCTAGGCAGGTCTCTAACTCTTGGCCTCAGGCAATCCTCCCACCTGAGTACTGGGATTATAGGCGTGAGTCACTGCACCTGGCCCCAGACCCTCTTAACCTCACCCAGCCCCTGCTTTTAGTGACTGAGAACTCACCACCTCCCAAACCAGCTCACACAATCTCTGAACTCCTCTACTGAAGAGGTCTTCCTTCCTGACTTAGTGTCTCTCCCTACAGCGCCCTCTATGGGTCCATTATCTTCCCCTGAAGGTCCCCAGAAACAGTTCCCATTTCTGCAAATGCAGTGCCCCTTTGAATATTGAAGACCAGCATTCAGTCACTCCGAGATTCATTTTTGCAGATAGAGCATCCTGGTTTTGGAAACTGTTCTAGAGCCCCTTTTTAGTCCTGGGTCTCCCATGTCTAGATCCAACCCCAGGACTTCTCAGTCCAGCAGCAGCTGAGGGAACCTGGTTTGCCTGGAACTGCTTGACCTACCTCCCTTCTTAGTTCCCTCCTAGCAGGGAATGGGGCAGGAAAGGAAGGAACCTGTTAAGTCAGATTTGGTGCTAGGCTTTTGCTGGGATTTGAATGCTTGTGACCTCCCAAAATTCATGTTGAAATATAATTATCAATGTGATTGCGTTAAGAGGTGGGCCTTTGGGAGTGGATTAGGCCACCAAGGCAGCACCTTTGAGAATGGGATCAATGCCCTCATAAAAAAAGACCCCAGAGAGCTCCCTTACCCTTTCCACCATGTGAGGACACACAGAGGAGATACTATCCACGAACCAGAAAGTGGTCCCTCACCAGACATCAAATCTGCTTTGATCTTGGACTTCCCAGTCTCCAGAACTGTGAGCAATAAACTTCTGTTGTTTATAAGCTACACAGCTTATAGTATTTTGTCCATAGCAGGCTGAGTGAATGGAGACAGCTTTTTACACATCTTATCCCCTTTAAGCTGTGAGTTCCATTTTACAGATGAGGAAATTGAAGTTGAGAGAAGTTAAGGTTCTAGGGCTCTGAACAAAAGTTTGGGTAAGCAAGTGCCACTGCCAACTCACTCTTTAAATTGCAGCAGCAGCAGTTTGCCCCAAACTGGGAAGTGAAGGTGGAAAAAGAAGATGGTCCCTATAGCCTCAGAGTTGCCTAAGGGGCTTTCCACAATGGGCCAGGGGTGAGGGGGGACCCCAGTGTTTCAGTGAGAAGCTGTTGCCGTGGGCAAGAACCTGGCTTGTGTGGAGGTAAGAAGCCTCAGCCCCAGCCTTTCCTGGTCCCCAGGCCCTGGGGGTACATAGCTCCTCAGTCTGGCACCTCAAGGAGTCTGGGCCAGTCGTCCAGGTTGCTGCCTGGCTTTGAGCTCTGTTTCCTGCATACCTGGGGCTTCCCCTCTGACATGATCTGGGGCTGAGGAAGTTCAAGGAAGTCAGAGGTAAGGGTTGGTGGGGTAGTGGGGATGTCCTACCCCTTACACACACACACACACACACACACACACACACACACACACACACACAAGCTGCAAGATTCCTCCAACCCAGAATTAACAGGAAAAAGAACAAAAGGATAGAAGGGATGCCAAGGTTTCTCTCTGCCCCCACCCCTCCAACCCCTCTCAGTAATGGGCCAAGATCCAGAGCACTCACATGTCATTCCCTTGTCAAGTAGGTAGGGGGGTTTAAACGAACCACATGAGGTCCAGGAGCTGGGCCGGTTCTGGTGGGAGAGAGGCTTCCCTCTGCCCTCCCTGTTGCCTCTCTGAGTGTTGGCTGCCTCCCCAAATGTTGGCAGCCCACACAGCCTTGGTTGGGCGAAGCAGGCACAGGCCTGCATCCTGGGCCTCCTTGCCTGTGGATCTTGATTCTTCCTCACTAGATGGTCGGTTTCTCACCACTGGAGCCATTGAAGCATGGAACCCATTTGGGCGAGGGACAAGCAAAGTAGCCGTTCAGCCCATGGTGGTTCTTGGCCCTGTGGCCATCAGTTGTAGTAAATGAAGTGTGCGGTGGGTTCCGCCTGGCTCACCAGCAACACTTGGGGGTTGGACACACAGTGGTGTGTGATTATGAGCTTGTTACCCATTCCCCTGGAGTTTCCGCTTTCCTCTCTGTAAAATGAGGGCAATAATATGCCCCTTGAGGGTTTGTTTGAGGATTAAATAACAAAGCAAAATGTGGAGCAAGTTCTTGGCACTCAGTAGGTACTCAGTAAATGCAGATCACGGTTGTAATTATTATAGTTTCTTTTTTTTAACTTTTTTTTTTAAGAGATAGAGTCTTGCTCTGTCACCCGGGCTGGAGTACAGTGGCACAATTACAGCTCACTGCAGCTTTGATCTCCCGGGCTCAAGGTATCCCTCCTCTTGTCAGTCTCCTGAGTAGCTGGGACCACAGATGTGTGCCCTGTCAATTTTTATTTATTTATTTTTTAGAGATGGGGTCTTGCTATGTTGTCCAGGCTGATCTCGAACTGCTAACCTTAAGCAATTCTCCTTCCTCAGCCTCCCAAAGTGTTGGAATTACAGGTATGAGCCTCCATGCCTGACTCACTGTTGTAGTTATTATAACGACTGTAGTTTTTATTTTTCCCTGTCCTCTGAGCACATGCTTCCTTTAGGAATGCATTGACAGGCCGTGGGGTTCAGATACTCTTGGGTTGTCACCTTCTGACTCAAACTTCCCATTTCTACAACCTGGCATGTTGACATCCACATTGATTAAACTTTTCCTTATCCTTTGTGGCTAATCTTCTCCCCCCAAATGCTTTGGTTTGGTCAAGCTCGTTATCCCCTAGTATGTGGCATCACCTCCATGCCCTTCCTCTTCCTCCACCTGCCATGCTCAATCGGTGTGCGATTCACATCTGGGCCCAGCTCCCTCACTCCGAGAGGTGTTGGTCACCCACTCGCCTGCACTTGGCCGGTTTTTATGTAAGTCCAGGACAGTGCTTGCCACCTAGGCTGTCACCTGTACTTCTAAGCCTGTCTCTCCTGTACAGAAGGCCTAAAGGCAATGTGTTCTGTTTTGTTTGTTTATTTATTTAGAGATGAGGTTTCACTTTGCTGCCCAGGCTGGAGTGCAGTGGCATGGTCCCAGCTCACCACAGCCCCGACTTCCTGGGCTCAAGCAATCCTCCTGCATAAGCCTCCCGAGTAGCTGGGACTGTGGGTGCACACCACCCACCCCCCTCCCAAGGCTGTGGCACTCACTGGCTGCTCAGATGCCAGCGGTTCTCACTTACACACCTCCCTTTGCTTCAACAGCCCCACACCAGCACCCCTCTCTCCTGCCTGTCAACTCTTGTTGTTTGGTCCCAGTCACACTTCTCTCTGGGCCACCTCCATCTCACCCCAACCTCACGTGCCCTTTGAATTCTCCCAACCCTCCCAGAACTGGGCATCGGGAACGGCTCACACAGTGTCTCCAGCTACGGAAAAAGGGGCCTGATTTTGTCTCCTTTGAAGATCGTTGTTGGCTTTGCCTGAACAGAGGAGTTGGTGCCTGGTCAGAGGAGGGAGATGGTTTCTTCCAGCAAGTCTTCCCTGAAGCAGTTCAAAACTCTGCAGCTTAAGTCTTAGCCAGAAATTGCCTGGGACTTGCTTTGATTTTTCCTTCTCCTCCCTGTGTGTGTTGAGACGAGTCTCCTAAAGCTGTGGAACACTCCCATATCTTGGCATCACCCCCTCTACAACCCACCCACCCTCCCTTTTGGATGGCACCAGAAAAACTCACTGAAGCTTTAAGAACTGGGAGAAAGCCGGGCTTGGTGGCTCAGCCTGTAATCCTGTGCCTTTGGGAGGCTGAGGTGAGTGGATTGCCTGAGCCCGTGGATTGAGACCCACCTGGGCAGGCGAGACTTCATCTCTACAATAAATCAAAAAATCAGCCGGGCGTGGTAGCACATGCCTGTAATTCCAGCTACTCGGAAGGCTGAGGCGGAAGGATCACCGGAGCCCAGCAGGTGAGGCTGCAGTGGCCGGGAGCGGCCACTGTACTCCAGTCTGGGTGACTGAGTGAGACTCCAACTCAAAAAAAAATAAAAATTAAAAAAAAGAACTGGGAGGAACTGGCAGTGCTAATGCTTCAACATCTTGCATTCAGAGGTGTTCATACTTTTATTTGCTCTGTGTCCTTAGGCAAGACACCTAACCTTTCTGGGCTTAGGATCATTATAGACTGGGGAGGGAAGAGAATGCTGCTTCACAGCTCTCCCTATTCCCACCTCCAGAAGCACACACACAGGCCCATTCCCTCGACTGGCTGGAGAGTGCAGGGTTTGGAGGCAAGAGACCAGGCTCATCTCTCTGAAGGCCTCCGCATCTCCGCATGTCAGAAAGTCACACCCACCATCAGATTGCCTGGGCACTTCAGTTCTTAAAAAGCCATATAGCTCCTGATAGGAGTTATATTTGAGCCAGGGTCTCACTCTGTTGCCCAGGCTGGAGTGCAGTGGCACGATCACGGCTCACTGCAGCCTCCAATTTTTGGGCTCAAGCAATCCTCCTGTGTCAGCCTCCTGAGTAGCTGGGACTACAGGTGTGCACCATTGCATTCAGTTAATTAAAAAAAAATTCTTTTTGTGGAGACAAGGTATCACTATGTTGCCGATGTTGGCTTTAAACTCCTGGTCTCAAGCAATCCTCTCTTTTCTGTCTCCCAAAGTGCTGAAATTATAGGTATAAGCCACAGTGCCCAGCCCAGATTTTAAGTAACGTTTCCATTTTTCTTTTGAGTTCGAGTCTCACTCTGTCGCCCAGACTGAAGTACAGTGGCACGCTCCTGGCCACCGCAGCCTCGACCTGCTGGGGTTCCGGCAATCCTTCCACCTCAGCCTTCCAAGTAGCTGGAACTACAGATGCACGCTACCATGCCCAGCTAATTTTTGCTTTATTGTAGAGACAAGGTCTTGCCAAGTTACCTGGGTGGATCTCAAACCCTCGGGCTCAGGCAATCCACTCGTCTTGGTCTCCCAAAGTGCTGGAATTACAGGCTGAGTCCCGGAGCCCGGCCTTAAGTAACATTTCAAGAGTTCTGAGCTAACCTATTATGAACAGCACAGAGAAGAACATGCTGGTCTTTCTGGCGCTCCATTCTCCACTGTATCACTAACAACCTGGCCATCTCATCCATTCCCCTGCCTCTGGGTCACCTCCCTGTTTGCTCATTCAAGCATCATCACTGCTTTCAAACTTCCCTTTGAAGGAAATTCTGAATTCTTATTGAGGTTTAATCTCACATCTTTAGAGCAAATTTTTTACTTTTTTTGTGTATGTGTTTCATGGGCTCCCCCTCCTTTCCCGCCTCCTCCCTGAGCAAGTTAAATAACATTTTCTTTTCTTTTTCTTTTTTTTTTTTCTGAGTCACCCAGGCTGGAGTGCAGTGGCACAATCATGGTCACTGCAGCCTCAGCCTGCTGGGCTCAGGTGATCCTTCTGCCTCAGCCTTCCAAGTAGCTGGATCCACAGGCGTGCACCACCATGCCTGGCTAATTTTTTTGAATCATTGGAGACAAGGTCTTGCCAAGTTGCTCAGGCTGGTCTCCAACCCCCGGGCTCAGGTAATCCTCTCACCTCCACCTTCCAAAGTGCTGGGATGACAGGGGTGAGCCTCTACGTCTGGTTCTAAATAACATTTTCAAATGCATAAAAAACAATACAGAGGACCTCAAAAGAGCCAATCATTTTGAGACACAGTTAACACAATGTTTCTGAAAGTAGGGATGTAGTAATATGTGCTTATTCATGAGTGGATTAAAGAATAAGATATACTGACAGCACTAATAACCACGGGGTTTTGAAACAGTGATATTTACAGATGATATTTACAGACACCAGCTGCAACTTACTAGGGTTGGAAAATACCTGTTGTCACTGCTAATGCTACTGCAGTCTGTTGCCTACATTCATGATTTAAGAAAAAGCTGCCGGGTTCGGTGGCTTAGCCTTTAATCCCAGCACTTTGGGCGGTCGAGGCGAGTGAATTGTCTGAGCACACGGGTTCGAGACCTGCCCAGGCAACTTGGCGAGACCTCATCTCTACAATAAATCAAAAATTAACTGGACGTGGTAGCGTGCCTGTAGTTCTCGCTACTTGGAAGGCTGAGGTGGGAAGATTGCCAGAGCCTAGCGGGTCGAGGCTGCGGTGGCCAGAAGCGTGTCACTGCCCTCCACTCTGCGCGATAGAGTAGGACTCTGATTCAAAAAAAAGAAAAAAGAATTTCCGTTAGAAGTTGGTGAAGATAAAGTTGTAAGTTTTTCCCCAATCGATGTCACAGACCCCTTTGAATTCTACCCATTAATCTCTTGGTGGGAGGAAGGGGTGTCTGTAGACACCATGTTAACAACACTTGTTTTAGAGGGCAGTGTTTCTCAAAGTGTGGGCCCAGGACCAGTAACCTTAATCTTGCCTGGAAAACTATTAGAAATGTAAATTCCGGCCAAGTGTGTGTGTGTGGCGGCGCTCATGCCTGTAATCCTAGTACTTTGGGAGGTCAAAGTGAGAGGATTTCCTGAGCCCAGGGGTTCAAGATCAGTCTGGGCAACTTGGTGAGACCTCATCTCTACAACAAATAAAAAAATTAGCTGAGTGTGGTGGCCCATGCCTGTGGTTCTAGCTACTTGGAAGGCTGAGGCAGAGGGATCACCTGAGCCCAGCAGGTCGAGGCTGTGGTGGCTGTGAGCCATGCCTGTTTCCTTCAGACTAACCCAGAATCTGAGGTAGACTGTGGTTTGCAGTTTAAAAACCTGAGATCCTTGTTAATGCATACTAAAGTGCTACAAAGCAGCTTCTGTCACAAGCGCAGGGAAAACTACAGCTGCAGGGACAGCAGTTAATGTTTCACTCTTTTATGGACATAAAAAATAATTGGCCTTCTAATTATCTCCATAAAAGTGAGAAAACTTGCCCAGCTTATTAGCACTAGGAAATAATTAGACACCCTTAATAACTTTCTAATGACTCCTAGAGGAGGGAGCCGTTTTCAAGGCATCTGCTGCCATTATTGGGTCATTATGGAGCCTTTTAGACCCAGTCTACACAGAGTGGGGCACTTGCAAATTCACTCGATGGCCCACGTGCCAGTAAATGTGTCCCATCTCCAGAGGGCCCTGCTTCTTCCCGGATCCTGGGCACATCTGTCCCTGAAGGCTCTGGGAAGAAGGCCCTCACCATGGTAGGCTAGCAGGGAGGGCTGACAAGAGAACCTCGGGGGACCCCCTCTCTCCTCTGTTCTTACCTTTTTAAGGGACTTGGAGAGGGTTTGTCCTATCTCAGTGTCTTTTGGGAAGGATTGCTAGGCTTGTAACATTTCAATTCTCAGACCCCAAAGCACAGGCTTTGAAAAGCTGAGAGCATTTGGAGATGCAGGACAGTGGTTTTCCACCTGGGTGACATGTCCCTCACCGCCCCCTCTTTCCTCTCCCATGCAGATTTTGTGTCTCTGGAGGATTGAGCTTTGGGGCTGAGCGTGGAGTGAAGCCGAGCCTACATATTTCCAGCAGGTGGCGCCATAACTTTACCTTCCGCGCCTCCATCTCCAACCACCGCAGCTTTTGAGTTTGCAAACAGGGATGCATCTCTCACTGTTTGGGGCTTTAATATCCGGTAGAGAGTCCCATCTTTCCTCCCACTGACCTTCTCCATACTACTCTCCTCCCAATATGCTCAATATTTCTGATTCTTTATCTGAGCATCACAAGCCCTCCCTTATAAACTTGTCAGAAATCCTGATGGTCCTTCCAGGAACTGAGGAAGAATCTGGGCAAGTTAAAAATTGTGCCCTCCATCACCCCATCACTCAGGGACTGTCCCCCAGACCCTCAGTCTCTGTTCAGAGGTCTGTCATGCAGACCCGCAGCTTCTACGATTTGCTCATATGGCTGACCTCATCGTGAAATTGCCAACCTGGCTGTCTCACCTCTCAGGGGCTAGATGTAACTTTGCGCAGTCTTCGGAAAGGTGAAACCCTGACCAAAAGGGTTGGGAGCATGTTTATGCCTTACTGCATGAGATAGGATGGCCCTCTTTTTTTTTTTTTTTTTTTTTAATAGAATCTCAGAGTTTAGTCACCCAATTCAACTACTCAGCCAGTGCAGGGATCCCTCTTGCAATATGACAACTTGATGGAAGCAGGGTTCCTTCCAGTTTGTAGTGTTCATGCCTCTCTCTCTCTCTCTCTTTTCTCTAAGATTACAAAAGAAAGTTTATTCAGAAAGTAGATCAGAGAGAGAGAGGGCAGATCCACCTTTCAAAGATGGGAGAGAGGGCCAGAGACTTAAAGAAAGCGGGATGGCTGTTCATATCCCTTGTAATGCTCTCTACAACCCTATGAGGAACTCAGGTAGAGTGACTCATCCAAGGTGTCCCAGTTCCTAAGCGGCAGGATCCACCAGCGGGGTCTGACTTTAAGTTCAATAATCTTCCTTGACAACACAGCTGCCTATCCATCACCCTTGGCAAATGTCTGCCCAGTTTCTTTTTTTTTTTTTTTTCTTTTTTTGAATTAGGGGTCTTACTCTGTCACCCAGTGCAGTGGCACAATCATGGCTCACCACAGCCTCAACCTCCTGGGCTCAGGCGATCCTTCTGTCTCAGTCTCCCAAGTAGCTGGGACTACAGGCCTGTGCCACCACACCAGGCTCATTTAAAAAAATTTTTTGGCCGGGCTCGGTGGCTCAGCCTGTAATCCTGCGCTTTGGGAGGCTGAGGTGAGTGGATTGCCTGAACCTGTGGGTTCGAGACCTGCCTGGGCAACTTGACGAGACCTCATCTCTACAATAAATTTTAAAAAATCAGCCGGGCATGGTAGTGCGTGCCTGTAATTCTGGCTACTCAGAAGGCTGAGGTGGAAGGATCGCCAGAGCCCAGTAGGTTGAGGCTGCGGTGGCCGGGAGCGGCCACTGCACTCTAGTCTGGGTGACAGAGTGAGACTCCAACTCAAAAAAAATTTTTTTTTTTTGTAGAGATGAGATCTCCCTATGACACATAGGCTGGTCTTGAACTTCTGGACTCATGTGATCCTCTTGCCTCTGTCTCCCAAAATGCTGGGATTACAAGTGTGAGCCACTGCTCTCGGCTGTCCAATTCTTATTGAATATCCCTGCCAAGTCTTCCGCCTCACATTCTGAGAAAAACTTTCCTTATTGTCTGGTTATTCTCTGTTACATAACAACCTACCCCCAAATTTATTGATTTAAAACAAAAGTCGTGTTCATATAACTCACAGTTTTGTGTATGAGGAATTCTGGGAGCACTTGCCTGGCTGATTCTTCCGTTCTGTGGGACATTGACAGAGGTCACATGGTGGCATTTAAGTGGCCAATGAGTGGGTCTGAAGGCTCCAAGACAGCTTCCCTTGCATGTCCGGTGTCTTGGCAGGGAAAACTGGAAGGCT
This sequence comes from Carlito syrichta, assembly GCF_000164805.1. Lineage (NCBI taxonomy): Eukaryota > Metazoa > Chordata > Mammalia > Primates > Tarsiidae > Carlito > Carlito syrichta. Next base: position 10,907 of record NW_007079279.1, on the reverse strand, counting down.
GGGCGGGGCTGGGACTATCAACCACAGCACACCCATGTGGCCTCTTCAGCATGGGGGCCTCAGATTAGTTGGGCTCTCTCTTAGAGGCTCAGAGCTCCCAGGGAGGTAATCCAGTAAGGCGGCGGTGGCTGCATGACCTCTTATGACCTAGCCTTGGAAGTTACATCATACCACTTCCACAGAATCCTAATCCTGCCCAGGTTGAAATGGGAGAGAAAGAAATTTAGCCTCTTGTTTGGGTAAGTGTAAAAAAATTTGCCACCAAGTTTTGAAACCACGTTATTGAATTGAAACGAGATTTTCTGTATCTGTGCCCAGCTAAACATAGTTTACTAAACCTAGTCTTTCTTCTCTTTTCTAAGCTTCGTCAAGGTTCAAGGCAGACTCCCTAAATTTCTAAGATCTGTGACCCAACCCACAACATGAAATGGTCCTTTGGGATGAGACATGAAGATAACAGCACTTTCATTCATGTTTTAATTTTACTTAGAACATTTACGGTGAAGCTTTATGACTATTTCATATGTGGACTGACACTGGTCCCCACCTTCAGGCCATATCTCTGGTGGGTATTTTTCACCTGCCATAGACAAGCTACATCAAGGGAAGAGTGGATGGATGTTCCCCAATAGGACTGTCACATAATCATGTATGTGCCTCATATTACAAAAGTGCTTGAGTTTACCGATGCCAAGATGATCATATTCTGTTTGAATAAAAATTACCCATTCCTGGCCAGGCAAGGTGGCTCATGCCTATAATCTTAGCACTTTGGGAGGCAGAGGCAGGAAGCTCGCTTGAGCTCAGAAGTTCAAGACCAGCCTGGGCAACATCATAAGACCCTGTCTCTATAAAAAAATAATAAAAAATAAAAAGTAATAAAAAAAGCCTGACATGGTGGTATGTGTCTGTAGTCCCACTACTTGGGAGGCTGAGACTAGAGGATCACCTGAGCCCAGGAGGTGGAGTCTGTGGTGAGCCATGGTCATGCCTCCAGCCTGGGAAACAGAGTGAAACCCCAACTAAAAATATATATATATCCATCCCCAAATGGCTAAGAAACTTCCAAAGATTTTTACAATCTTTAGATTGAAAAACGAATGCAAGCAAAATAATGGAAAAAAATTTGCCATGTTTGAGGTATAAACAATGATATCCTGACCAGACAAGGTCAGATGAAAACACAATCAGAATTATTGTGGCAATTTAAAATATTAATTTGCATCTGCCGTTAAAAGTAAGATATTTAACTATTATAATTTTACACTTCATCCAATTTTAGTTATTTTTATGTGGTGTATAGCGTGCATCATATCTAGACAATGTATTCAAAACACACATATGGGTCATACTCAAATTTTTTTTTCTGATTCAGCAGATGAACAAAACAGTGGAGAACAAGAGAATCTATTCCCATCTTTCCAGTAATTAGTAAATATTCACTGGGTAGGTATTCCATGAATGTACTCACTATACTAAATACTAAAGATACCAGAACAGGCAAGGTCATCGGCTTCATGTCTTTTGGAAGGCAGGGTAAGTATGTTTTTAAAAAGTACTTGGAATAAAGTGTCACGACAGAATTGTTTACAGGCACCGTGGACCCCTGGGTAAGAGGTCAGTTTTACCTGAGGGAACCAATCAGGCAGGGCTTCGCAGAAGAGGTGACATGTGATCTGGGGCCAGAGCAAACACTCTTGCTCTGCCTCTTCTTGAGATTTTCTACAGCTCTGTCATGACTTCCTTCGAGCACAGTGACCCGCTTTGCACACAGAGTTCCAGGGAGCAGGGAAGGAGACTATTTCCAAAACCCTTCCTGTTGACGCTTGGAACTAGACCATGTACTCTGTGACAACTGGGCCCACATGGTGCACATATTTGCAAACTGGCACAGGGTATGGTGTCTGGCACATCACAGACTCTTGATGAGTGTTGTGCAACTTGCATTTGCATGGAGCTTCTCGACCGTATCGGCTCATGAGTCACTGTCTTTAAGAGAACTTATTGTTAGCGAACAGTAAATCTCTGTGACTTCACCTTCAGCTCCCAGCCCCTGAGTTTAGGTTATTATTCATCCCTAGACTGTTAGTCTCTTGCCTCAGTTTACCTGTCCCTTGCCAGACTCCTTATGAGTCTTCGTGAGATCTTGATGACTTTGTTCTCATTCTCTTGGTCCTTTGCTCCCTAGAAGACCATAGTGTCATCTACATATCAGGAGATTTCACCATCCTCTTCCAGATCATTTATAAAAGTTAGGTAAAAATCGTTCTAGGGTGGGCATGGTGATCCCAGCACTTTGGGAGGTCAAGACTGGAGGATTGCTTGAGCCCAGGAATTCAAGACCATCCTAGGCAACATAATGAGACCCCCATCTCTACAAACTATAAAAAAATGAGCCAGACATGCTGAGTGTGGTGACGCATGCCTGTAGTCTCAGCTTCTCAGTCGGCTGAGGTGGGAGGACCCCTTGAGCCCTGGAGTTTGAGACTGCAGTAAGCTGTAATCGTGCCACTGCATGCCAGCCTGGGCAACAGAGTGAGACCCTGACTCATAAAATAAAAATAAAAATAGTTCCAGTATTCATTCTGTAGGCTGTGAAGAGGAAAAATTCAACTCTGTTTTCCAATAGTTTTTGACCCGCTGTTCCTGTAAAGGAACAGCTGTCGATATTTAAGATCTCTCTTCTACTTCTGGACTCTTCTTGAGAGAGCCAGCCCAAGAAAAACCTGAATTAAAAGTGAGAACATTTCTGGAAACCTCCCTGAGTCAGGATGAATTCATCCAAAGATCTGTGTGACTGGAGACTTCCTCTATCCTGGTGCCCCAGGTTATGCTGCAACTTGCCTTTCCATAAACCCAGGAGTTTGAGACCAACCTGGGCATCATAGTGAGATCCTGTCTCTACAAACAAACAAAACATTAACTGGGCATGATGGTGCACACCTGTAGTCTCAGCTACTCAGGAGGCTGAGGCAGGAGGACCCCTTGAGCCCAGGAGTTTGAGGCTGCGGTGAGCTGTGATTATGCTACTGCACTCCAACCTGGGCGACACAGTGAGACCCTGACTCAAAAAAATAAAAACAAAAATAGTTCCATTACTCATTCTGTATCCTGTGAAGAGGAAAAAGTCAGCTCTCTCTGTTTTCCAATAGCTTTTGGCCCTCTATTCCTCTAAAGGAACAACTATCGATTTTTAAAATCTCTCTTCTACTTCTGGACTCTACTTGAGAAAGCCAGCCCAAGAAAAGCCTGAACTAAAAGTGAGAACATTTCTGAAAACCTCCCTGAGTCCAGATGAATTCATCCAGAGATCTGTGTGGCTGGAAACTTCCTCTATTCTGGTGCCCAGGTTATGCAGCAACTTGAAAGAAGAGTTTCTTCTCCCTCTGGGGCACTGGGAAACCAGGAACCACACCATCTTGGCTAAGTCCACTGCACTATCTTAGGCAGCACTTTGACCTGAGTCATGTAACTTTTCTGTGCCTTTGTGAAATAGGAGTGGTCAGACTTAATATTACATCCCAAGAAGATATTGAGAGAATAAATGCAATTGACACACATAAAAGGACCATGAGATTCCAGGAAGAAGGATTATTCTTTTCAAATATGAAAAGGTAGTTTCAAAGTTAGTATTAGATACAGGTATCTAATGTGCCAGAAAACCCAAGGGATTTGTAACTAATATAAGATGGAGGTTTATTTGTCTTTTATTTAAATAAAGTCTGGAGTAGGAAGTCTAGGGATGGAATAGCTCCTCAAAGTCATACAAGATTCAGGCTCCTTTTGTCTGGTCCACCAACTTTAGCATGCTGCCTCATAGTCCAAGGTGGCTGTGCAACTCTGGCCATCACATCTGTGTTCCTGTCATGAGCAAAGAGGAAGAGAAAAGAAAGGAATCTTCTCCCTCAGAGAACACGTCCTGAAAGCTATATAAACACTTCTAATTATATTCATTAGTCAAAACTTAGTTACATGGTACATCTAGCTGCAAGAGAGGCTGGAAAATGTAGTTTTCTGGGCAGCCTAGTGCCAAGCCACAAGTTGCAGGTTCTGGTATCAAGAAAGACGCAGAAGCTGAATAAAAGCGACTAATAGCCATCTGTGCTGAGGTGGGGTAGAGTCCATTATTAGAAGGAAAATGGTACTAACGGCCTTTTCATTGCACACAATAATTATTAAGGAATATGAACATTATTTTTTGCCTTTTTTGGTGAGGGGGTGGCATCTAATCAGTCTATACTGGATTCACCTTAGAGGAGCATCAGAAAGTTTCTCCTCTCTGATCTTTTATTCTCTTTTCTCCCTCAAGACCACAGACCCCGCCATCTTTTTACCCCATTTTCCCCTCAAAGTCCTAATTCTTCCTCCTTTTAACCTCTAACTCCAGCTGTCAGTTATCACCGTGGCATAGGAAATGCAGGAAGACAGCCCTTCCCGGCTCAACCTCACAGGGCATAGAAACAAAACAAACAGACCCCTCTGTTGCTAAGATTGATTGCTTTTTTTTTTTTTTAATTAGAGACTCACTCTGACGTCTGCGCTGGAGTGCAGTGGCACAATCACAGCTCACCACCACAGCCTCAATCTCCTGGGCTCAGGTGATCCTTCCTAAAGTCACCTTTCCCATCTAGTTATTGGAAAACTAAATGTCCATGTGTGTGTTTTCCAAGTCCTCACGGGGAAACAATACCCCTATTACTCGTCATAGGGTGTCTGACTGCAGCACACTCCGGAAGTGGATTACTATAAAAAATGGATATGGCTGCACAACATTGAACAAGAGGGTGCCAGGCTTGGGAATCTGACTGACAGGAGTCAGAACTAATTCAAGTGACCTTGTTCTAGGACAAAATTCCCTGTTTGTCACTGGTGTCTGTATGGGGAGTTACCCCTAGCTCTCTGCAGAAGGTCAGTGTGGGTAAATTGAGCTCCTCTCTTTGATGAAAGAAAATTTGGAATAAAGGCCTTGTGGCATCCCAGAAGACTGAGGCTAGTGGAAGATCATATCAGCAGGATGCTTTTGGTCCCAGGTAGCAGAATATTCGATGAGGAAACTCTTGTACACATAAATAAAACTTCTAGAGGTTGGGCAGCCTTCAAGTGTGAATGAATCAGGGCTCTGGCTTACTCTCTCTGGAATTCTGGAAAGTCAGTCCTCCTCCATGTGTTGACCTTGTTCTCAGGCTCTCTTCCTTCTTGGTGGCAAAATGGCCACAGCTGTTCCAGATCACAGCTTCGTATTACTCGGTCCAAATGCAGAGAGAACACAATCTTCTCTCCTTTAAAAGACTTAAGTATATGAGCCATGCACATCTTTGTGATTTAACAAACCTAAGCCTGTCATGACTGGATGCAGAATGCCATGTTAACCTAGGCCTGGGTTACGCGGCCATCCTTTTAACCAACAACTGTGGCAAGAGGGCTGGGGACATATTGATGGCATTGAGAAAATCAGGTCTTGTCCTTGAAGCTGGACCTGGAGCCAGCACCACCCAAACCACATGACTCAAGGGAGAAAAGAGTCCCCAAAGGAAACTCTGGGTGCTGCTAGGAAGGGGTAATGGCAACGAATGGTAGCTGGTATAAATGTCCCTACCAGGATATCTTATTTCAGGGTTCTTCCTGAATCAAGGGACTGTCAAGAGGGAAGAGAAGAAGTCCAGTTGAGCAACTAATCAGAGTCAGCAACCTAAAGCAGCTGTGGGGATTTAGGTTAGAGGATGAAGCCAGGAGGGCACAGAACCAAGGAGAGAGCAGGGAACATGGGAAGGAGCCATTTGGAGTAGAATCCTTTTGGGAGTTCTGGCAAGGTTTTCACTGTGTTGTAACACAAGGACAGGGTCTATTGCTGGGCCAGCATCAAGTCCCATACTGGCCCTTAAAACTACCAGGATAGTGTTAATCAACAAGAGACATATAGAGGAATACAGCCAGAGCTCTGTGGGCCAGGACCCTACACCACCAGGAGACTCTCCCTTTCATGTCAACCTCCGTATTTCATGGTGCAAAAGAAAGTGATGTTTCTTTGCAACTGTCCTGAGATATAGGAATATGGCATCCCCAATTCAGAAAAACTAAGAGTTGCTTATAGATAAACCCAGGCTTTCTTGGGCTTCCTGATCCTAAATCTATCCCACTCCTGTCCCTCCCATTGTCTTTGTTTAAATTTTTTTTTAATTTTAAAGATGTGGGATAGAATTGGGTACATAAGTGGTCTAGGTGCAGGTGAAGTTTGGGCCTCCCATTCCCCCCCTTTTCTTTCTTTCTCTCTTTCCTTTGATTCCTCTTGACTCATCTTCCATTTTTTTCCCCTACAGTCTCTTTATTTTCTCCTTTCATCTTCTTTGCCCCAGTTTCTTTGTATCCCTTTCTTCTCTTTTCTCCTCCTCTGTCTTCATGTTCTCTCTGCTCTGTCTTCTCTCTTCCTTTTCCTTTCTTCAGACATTTTGCAGATGTTTTACTTTTTGAAAGCAACTCTAAATTGATTGGGATTATTTAATGACCAAAATGTAAATGATCTGAACTATTCCTTCCTTCTCTTATAGATTTGAGCTTGATTTTTTACAAAAAAATAATGATTATAGACTGTGGAGGAAAGAGGGATCCAGAAAGCCAATGAGACCAGGTCAACCAACCCTGTTAGTGTGTTTAGGAAAGTGATTTCACCTCTGAACCTTAGTTTTCTCAGCTGAAAAATTAAGAGATGGATTATATAGATTTTTTTCAGGACCCTTGCAAGGCCCTTTAAGACATCCAAGGAAGAAGTCTGAGGGCAGTCCCTCTGAATGTAGCCCTAGGTTTGTTTGTTTGTGTTTTTCCCCTTTGGGGAGGAGTGGAGAAGTGGCAGTGAAGATCAATGAGTGCTAATTGGAAGCTCAGGGTAATTATCAAACTGAGTCCTCCCTCTTCACATCCTGGTGGAAGAGCCATGTTTTTGTAAAATAGTCTTCACTGTAAACTGCAGGCTTCTTTGATAGCACTTGGGAATGTTGTCAGACAGCAAAACTCATTTTATCTGGGAACATCTTAATGTCTCCATTTTTGAAGGATAGTTTTGTCAGATGTGGAAATGTTCTTTCAGCACATAGACTATGTCATTCTACTGTCTTTTGGCCTCCATGGCTTCTGATAAGAAACCAGCTGTTAATCTTATTGAGGCTCCCTTGGTATGTGATGAATTCTTCTCTGTTGATGTGTTTAAGATTTTCTCTTGGACTTCCGGCAAGATGGTGACGGGGCAACCCAGTCTGTGAAAACCTCTGCAAAGGAGAACTGCAGTGGGTCTCTGACTCTCGCCCCGGGGGCTATGGACCCCAACATCGCAGCCTGCTCTTCATACAGAGCTCGGCTGTTGCCACCGCTGGGGCATCACAGCGGTCTGGACAGCCACTACAGCGCAGACGCCGCTGCCGCAACTGCCGCAGACACCACCACCGCCTCCAGTAGCACATCACACCACCCGTGCCAGAGGCGATGCACAACTTCAGTCCTTGAAGCCCCTTCAGGGAAGATCTGCTGGGATCGCTGCCACCTCTTCTGTGACCGAGACGTCCTGCCCGCTGTAAGTCTCCTGCCGTCTGCCCTGAGGCAGGCAGCCATCTTGCCATCTTCAGCCTCTGCCGTCCCTGTCCAGCCCCACCCCCTCTGGGGCGAGCAGCTGAGATAGCACCACCTGCTGGCAATTCAAGGTAACAACACCGAAACGGGAGAAACAAGCTTGATAAAGACATAGGCCAGAGTGGTGAACAGAGGGTGATCTGGACTGTCCTTCACAGCAGACCAGGGGCAACTGACCCTAACTGCAAACTAATTTACCAGCTTGAAAAGAAAACTAGAAATCAGACCTGAAAGGACATTGGACTTAAACGAAATGTCTCAGAGTGTGCTTCATTGATTCTGTTAGTTTAATGACTTAATTCTATTCCTACTGTATTGTTCCTTTTTTTCTTTTTTCCTCTTCCTTTTCTTCTCTTTTCTTCTCTCTGTAAACCATATCTTTGTATAGAGAAACAGCACACTAATAAGGTGGTTGGATAGCTGGTATGTTAGCATCACTATATGTTTTATTTTTGTTTGTATGAGAGTTGGTTCGTCTGTAGTTGTGGTCTATTGTTTTTATCTGTTTCAGTATAGGCCTATCTCTCTATTTGTTGGCACACTCATTTGTTTCCCCCCCTTACTTCTCTATTTCTCCACCCCCCTCTTCAACCCACTGTCTGCTCCATTCTTTCCCCTCTGCTAACCACATTTCATTTCAGGGAGTAAACCTACAGCCCCACTGCATGGACAGATTCCAAGGCAGTGGGAAGTGGGTTCCAGATTATTCACACACCTGTCAGTGAATACCAGGACCTGCAGATAGATTTTGAATCACAGCTCCCCCCTTAAGTAAATCTCAAAACTGCAAATAAGACCACCCCCAACCTACAGTACAACTCCAGAATTGAACAAAGTAAGAGGGCATACATAAAGAATAGGAGACTGAACAAACAGAAGTAAAACAAATCCCTTTACCCCTGAATAACAGAATTAAGGAAGATGGTGACGAGGGAAGGAAAAAGTAGGGAGGGGGAAAACCGCACAAATGAAGAAAAACCAAAAGAAGAATATAGGTCTCACACAGACCCCTGGGAGATCAGACACTGAGAAAACAGATTCTGGAGCACAAACAATGGAGAGCCCCCAGAATGACTGGTTACATGCAACAAACCCAGACATCAAGACATTAATGGAAAGAATTAAAAAAATTGAGGTGAGACAAGAGGAAAATAGGAAGGAGCTGATGTCAGAAATGATAGCAGTAAAGAATACTGTGATGGAATTGAATAACAGACTAATAAGCATGGAAAGCAGAATCAGCCAAGCAGAAGAAAGAATCTCAGAGCTCGAAGACCAAAACACAGAACTAACCCAAACTGTCAAAAGCATAGAAAAGAAGCTAAAAAAGATAGAACAAAACCTTCAAGAAATGAATGATCACTTCAAGAGACCAAACCTAAGAATAATTGGGCTTCCTGAGGCAGAGAGAGAAACAGAAGCCACACTGGAACAAACATTTTATGAAATCATTCAAGAAAACTTCGCTCATCTCATCAAGGATGAAAAAATTCAAACACAGGAGATTCGGAGAACTCCTGCAAGACAACAAATGAGAAGACCAACTCCCAGACACATAATAATTTGCCTAAACAAAGTAGCTATAAAAGAAAAAATCCTAAAGGCAGCAAGAGAAAAAGGCCAGACTACCTACCAGGGAAAACCAATTAGAATAGCAGCAGATTTATCCACAGAAACCCTTCAGGCTAGGAGACCTGGAGCCCTATCTTCAAAATTCTAAAAGAGAAACAATTTCAACCAAGAATAACCTACCCTGCCAAACTAAGCTTCATTAGTGAGGGAGAATTGAAATCTTTTCCAGATATCCAATCCCTAAGAACCTATGCTGCCACCAGACCACCTCTACAAGAAACACTTAAGAAAGTACTGGACACAGAAGAAAAAGAAAAAAGAACAGCAACATTATTCACAAGAATACAGGCAAAAGATTAAAAACACACATGAACCAACTCCAAAACCCAAAGAAAGACAAAAAAACAAACAGGAACAACTCTGTAAGAACCTTATAACAGGGATCAACTCTTGCATTTCAATTATTAGCCTAAATGTGAATGGACTAAATGTACCACTGTTAAGACATAGAATGGTAAAATGGATAAAATATCATCAGGCAACAATCTATTGCCTTCAAGAGACTCACCTCACTAGAAAGGACACCCACA
>NW_007079279.1:0-550 GCF_000164805.1 Carlito syrichta | reverse complement strand
TAAGAGGGGAATTTATATCCCTACAAACACACATGAAGAAAATGGAAGGAACAGAAATTCACAACCTAATAAGCTACCTAAAGAAGCTGGAAAAGCAAGACCACAAAAACCCTAATTTCAGCAGAAGAATCCAGATCACCAAAATAAAAGCCCAAATCCAGGACATAGAAGACAAGAAAATAATACAAAAAATCAATGAAACAAAAAGCTGGTTCTTCGAAAGAATAAACAAGATCGATGGTCCCCTAGCTAGACTGACCAAGAAAAAACGAGAAAAAAACCAAATAAGCACAATCAGAAACACAAAAGATGAAGTCACATCTGACCCTGAAGAAATACAAAAGATCATTAGAGACTACTATGTACACTTGTATGGAAATAAACTTGAAAACCTCAAGGAAATGGAGGACTTTCTGACATCACACAACCTACCTAGGTTGGAACAAGAAGAAATTGAGACCTTAAATAGACCAATAACGATCAAGGAAATCGACTACATAATAAGAAAACTTCCTACAAAAAACAGCCCTGGTCCAGATGGCTTCCAGAA
>NW_007079278.1:0-930 GCF_000164805.1 Carlito syrichta | reverse complement strand
TTCTTATAGTAATTATAATAACTGTTCAAGGTCTGCTTATGAGTAACAACATGTGATTACTATATATAACTTTTACTGACAATAGAAGTGAATACACACAATAAAACTTATGTCTTAACTTTCTATTAAAGGCCTACTAAAAACTTTACTTTTTTCAGTGCTTACAGAAATTCAGTGTCCTTAAACCAAGGTATATGGCATGTATTTCAAAATACAAAGGAAAATATTTTTGCTGTCTAGGGCTTTGATGTTTACATATGTCCATTCATTTTGGGCATGCACATTTTATTTTGAAAATTCTAAGGTGGGCCGGGCTCAGTGGCTCAATCTGTAATACCAGCACTTTGGGAGGCCAAAGCGAGTAGATTGCCTGAGCCTGAGGGTTCGAGACCAGCCTGGGCAACTTGATGAGACCTTGTATTTACAATAAATGAAAAAAATTAGCTAGGCGTGGTCGTGCACACCTGTAGTTTCAGCTACTTGGAAGGCTGAGGCAGAAGGATTGCTGGAGCCCAGTTGGTCAACTCTGGGGGCGCTGGGAGCATGCCACTGCACTCCAGCCTGGGTGATGGAATGAGACGCCAACTCAAAAATAAATAAATAAATAAAAAATAAAAGAAAAAGAAAGAAAATTCTAAGATGTTTGTCCTATGGCAGTTATAAACATCAGCTCCACTTTAATAACCTTAAGAAACTAGACAAGTAAAGCGAAAACATTTATTGAAATATGGATAGAAGATAGGGAAACTGATAAGGAAACACAAACCCTGGAGATGAAGTGGGCAATGGATTCTCTCATGAACAGGAGATTTTGAGAACCAGTCTAGAGAATTAATTAGGTTGGGTTTGAGAAGTATTATTGTAAAGAAATGCCATTTGGAGTATAAAAATAAGATCTTGTGAAATCGTGTGTTAGTGGATACTGGTGTA
>NW_007079277.1:0-607 GCF_000164805.1 Carlito syrichta | reverse complement strand
AAAAGCATAGAAAAGAAGCTCAAAAAAGACAGAACAAAACCTGCAAGAGATGAATGATCACTTCAAGAGACCAAACCTAAGAATAATTGGGTTCCTGAGGCAGAAAGAGAAACCGAAGCCACACTGGAACAAACATTTCATGAAATCATTCAAGAAAACTTCCCTCATCTCATTAAGGATGAAAAAATTCAAACACAAGAGATTCAGAGAACCCCTGCAAGACAACAAACGAGAAGACCAACTCCCAGACACATAATAATTCGCCTAAACAAAGTAACTATGAAAGGAAAAATCCTAAAGGCAGCAAGGGAAAAAGGCCAGACTACCTACCAGGGAAAATCAATTAGAATAGCAGCAGATTTATCAACAGAAACCCTTCAGGCCAGGAGAGCCTGGAGCCCTATCTTCAAAGTTCTAAAAGAGAAACAATTTCAACCAAGAATAACCTACCCAGCCAAACTAAGCTTCATAAATGAGGGAGAATTGAAATCTTTTCCAGACATCCAATCCCTACGAACCTACGCCGCTACCAGACCACCTCTACAAGAAACATTTAAGAATGTTCTGAACACAGAAGAAAAAGAAAAAAGAACAACAACATTCTTCG
>NW_007079276.1:0-613 GCF_000164805.1 Carlito syrichta | reverse complement strand
TATGGAAACATAAACATCCAAGAATAGCCAGAACAATCCTCAGCAAAAAAAACAAAAGCAGGTGGTAACACATTACCAGACTTCAAACTTTACTATAAAGCTACAATCATCAAAACAGCTTGATATTTGGTATAGGAACAGGCATATAGATCAATGGAATAGAATTGAGATTCCAGAAAGCAAAACCTCAATTTCTCAACCAACTCATCTTCGACAAAGCCCCCACCACATACCACTGGGGAGAGGAGAACCTATTCAGTAAATGGTGCTGGGAAAACTGGTTGACCACATACAGAAGATTGAAACAGGACCCCTATCTATCCCCATGCACAAAGGTTAACTCCAAATGGATCAGAGACCTAAATGTAAAACCTCAAACCATAAGATCCTTAGAAAATGAAGGGAATACTCTCATGGAAATCGAAACTGGCATCCAATTCCTGAACAAAATCCGAAATCCACAGGTCATAAGAGAGAAGATAGACAAGTGGTACCTTATTAAACTGACAAGCTTCTGCAAAGCCAAAGAAACTATCAAGAGAGCAGGGAGACAGCCTACAGACTGGGAAAAAATATTTGCCAACACCAGGTCTGACAAAGGCTTACCATCTTG
>NW_007079275.1:62114-103046 GCF_000164805.1 Carlito syrichta | reverse complement strand
TTTCGTAGATCCGTTTCTCTCTGCTTATCTGGGTCCCCAAGCTTGGGGTCACATGCTGAGTGCCTCAGCCAGGGGGGGCCCAGAGCTCCAGAGCTCCCAAGCTCCAATGGGCAGGCAGTGAGTGGCAAGAGTGGCCCTGGGCCCCCCACAAGGTACTTCAGCCAGGAATGGGACCAGTGTCTCTGAGGGGCGGGCACCCAGAGCCTCCCTCAGTGACTGGCGGCTTGGTGCTGGGTGCTGGGCGAGAGACAATGTAGCCAGGGAGGGATCTAAGACCCAAGACTCCCACGCAGGCGAGAGTTGCGTATGGTGGAACAGCCGCAGCAAGGAGCCACAATATCTGGCCCTGCGTAGGACCAAAGGTCCCTGGGCCTCAGACCAGCATGGCTGGGGGATGGGGGAAGAAAAGTAAGAGTCTTTTTGGGAACTCATGTTCAGAGACTCTCACAAGTTCACCTATGCCGTCACCATCTTACTGGAACTCCAAAATTTAATTTTCTTATTGATAGTTTAGACAAGATGCTTTCAACTTCATATCTTGTCATTAATAAAATGTCATGTACAATTCTGGGTTATTTTAAATTTAGGTAAACATTTATCAAGTTTCTGTTATATGTGACCTGTGAGACTACAGGACATTTCAAGTTTCCTTGTGCAATGACCAATCTAAAATATCCTTTGAATTGATGACATTTGTTAGCCAGTTAGTCTTCAATATTTTCTTGTCACATGGCCAGGCAAGTCAACACAGTGGGCAGTAAGCAAATTTTTGGAAGTACTTTCTATACCAGATAACTTCCAATAATTTGACTATAGATGGAGGTGACTATGATCCGCATAAATATATCCCACCAAACCTAAATCAAATGAAGCCCCAGTTTCTTTCCTCCTAACAGATCCCAAAATGTCCATAGCCACTCCAAAAGCATTCAACAAGAGGGATGTATAATGAAAAGAGAAAATCGAGAGTGATCATAACTGATTACAATGAAAAGCCTTTATTCTTGTAATTTTATAAAGCATGCAACTATATGAACACTCCTAGGGTCCTTCTTAGAATCTCAGATGGACCTATGAAAGTGAGGGTTCTGAAACACGGGGTGTCTGGCATCACTCTAATTCTACCTCTGCCTCCAAATAATAATAATAATGATGATGATGACAATAGTGATAATAAAGCAGTTTGGTCTCAGATTTATATAAGAATCAAGTCACAAAAAGTTGATTAGTATCTCAAATTCCTCAGTAAATTGTCATACATTTTCATGGGCTTTATATCATGATGCTATGTCCTAGCTCGACAGTAGGATTAGGATAGCTTTTGGCCTGCAAATTATTTCAGAAGCAAAGCAATTTAATGTGGTCTTAGAGATTTACAAAAAAAATTTTTTTTTTTTGAATTGGAGTCTCACTCAGTCGCCCAGACTGGAGTGCAGTGGCCGCTCCTGACCACCGCAGCCTCAACCTGCTGGGCCCTGGCGATCCTTCCACCTCAGCCTTCCGAGTAGCCAGAATTACAGGCACGCGCTACCACACCCGGCTAATTTTTTGATTTTATTGTAGAGATGAGGTCTTGCCTACCCAGACGGGTCTCGAACCCGCGGGCTCAGGCAATCCACTCACCTCAGCCTCCCAAAGGTGCGAGATTACAGGCTGAGCCACTGAGCCTGGTACAAAATTTTTAAAAGTTAGCTTACAGTGATAAATCAGCTTAGGTGTCCAATTCTGGGTAAATGAAGGAAAATCCACAATTTAAAATGTGCATCGCCCAGGAAGATGACATAGATATACTAATCTTATTCTACTCGCTAAAGACAATGAAAAATATGGGCCATTATAAATAAAAGCAGCATAAGAAGCCTCTGAGAGATTGAGAGAAGAGAAGTGGCCAGGGACTCCAGGGCCCAGGGAATGGCTGCAATGAGTTCCTTGGGTTCTTTTTTTTTCATCACATATTCTAGATGTGGAGCCTCAAAAAACAAGCAACCTAGAAACATCAATGGGTAAAGACCAAAAAAAAAAAAAAGCTCCAAAGAAATCTCACTATCTTTAGCCAAAGGACTGGGAAAGGGGAAGCCTAGGGGGACAGGAAACTTTTAGTCTGTTACTGCTGTACTCCAGCCAAAGCCTGCAGAAAAAAATGTGGTACCACCCGACTCACACCAAGTGGGTGAGTCTAGACTTCTACTCTGACCAGGCTGTAAAACAAGGTGATCCAGATTCCCCGATGCAGTGGTCGCAGAGAAGGCTGAGTAGGGAGCTGGGACTTTAATCCTTGATGAACAGCTACAAGGCACCCTTGCCCACTTGTGGTGTTGGGAGTGGCCATATTGAGAGAACAGTAGCAAAACACGCTGCCCTTCCAGCTGGGACTAGTAGGGGGCTGAAATTCCCACCACTGTCCAGCAGTAACAAGGGGTCTTCTTCCTTTTTGGTGTCAATGGAGGCCAAGAAGGCAGACTGGACTTCCATCCTCACTTGACAGCAACAAGGCAGTGACTTCTGTTCACCCTCTAGAGTGGTGTCAGAGGATGCCAGCTAAAACAGAAGATTTAAATAAGATCCAAGGCCTAATAACATAATACCCAAAGTGTCTGTACTTCAACTGAATTCACTTGTTATACCAAGAACCTGGAAAGTCTTAACTTGAATGAAAAAGACAATGCTAACACTGAGATGACAGAGATGCTAGAATTATCTGACAAGATTTTAAAGCATCCATGATACAAATGTTTCAATGAGCAATAAACATATTTTTTAAAAATGAAAACAAAAAATTTCAGTAAGAAGTAGAAAACCCCTGGAAAGAAATAAAAGGCAAGAAACGAATGGAACTTTTAGAACCAAAAAATATGATACGGAAAATAGAACTCAGTGAGTGGGCCCAATAGCAGAATGGAGATGCCAGAAGAAAAAAATCAGTGAACTTGAAGACAGAACAATAGAAACTACCCAATCTAAATTATAGAGACAAAGTAGACAGGGAAAAAAGTGAGTATAGTCTCAGAAACTTGTGGGACTATAACAAAGGGTTTAGCATTTATGTCATCAGAATTCCAGAAAGGAAAAAAGAGTGAAGCTAAATAAGTACTTGAAGAAATAATAACTGGAAAAAAAACCCCTAACTTGCCAAAAAACAGAAACTTGGCAAAATATGGATTCAAGAAGCTGAGGGAGCTCCAAACAGGATGAATTCAAGGAAATCCATGCCAAGACACATCATAACCAGACTTGTGAAAACTAAAGACACAGAAAAAAGCTTTAAAGCAGCAGGAGAGAAACATCTTATCTAGAGAGGAAAAAATGTTAATGACAGAAAATGTTTCATTAGAAACAGTGGAGGCTCGGAGGAAGTAGCACAACATTTTACAAGTGCTTAAAGAAAAGAACTGTCAATCCTGTAATTCAAAAGACCACCAGGACGGCTACATAGCAGAAAGGAGAGTTTTATCGATGTTGTGAGTTTGCAAACTGGGAGGACACAGTCTCCGGTATGTAACAAAGGTGCTCACTGTTTGAAGAGGACAAGAATACGCTGGGTTTTATGTTTCAGAAGGCCGACATCACACAATGGAGTCAAAAATATGCAGCAGGCTTGTGGGGAAAGTTATACATATTCATGAGGGGGTGAATGCACAATGGGTAAATATGTATGTAACATACATTCCATTCTCACTTAGGGGCAGGGTTTTAGCATTAAAATTAAGTGAATTTGATTTTTTACCTCAAAAGGTGAACTATAGGACACAGGAACAGTGTGTACACAGCCTCTATAAAACAACTGAAACTGGCTTAAGGTCTGTAGTTGCTTATCAAGAAAGAATGTCCAATCAGAGTTGTAGTGGTTTGGGATGTAAATTAGAGTTAGGAAGGGTCTGACAATTTGTCTGATAGCACCTATTGTTAGTAAGAGCACAGTTTTTCTCATAGCCACGTGGTTTCAGGAAATTGCCATACTAGCTGATCCCTGAAATCTCAACCCATAGGTAACTTTTGTTTCCTTAATTTTGGGCTCCATTTTAGTTAACAGTCATTTATTTTGGTCTCTTGGATCATATCCTAAAATTCTATATCCAGAAAAAATGTCCCTGAGGAATGAGGGGGGAAATCAAGCCATTCTCAGACGAAAGAACACTAAAAGAATGCTAGCAAACTGACCTTAAGAGAATGACTAAGGGAGAATCTCATCCAGAAAAAAAAAATGATAAAAGAAGAAATCTTGGAACATCAGGAAAGAAGTAAGAACAATAGAATTAAGGCAGGTATTTTAGTACAGGTTAAACATAGATAAATTTCCTGTTGGCAGTTTTTTAGTTTAAAATAAGGAAGCATCCAGACACCTTTTCTGCATGCTGTGCTGTAATGTTGGACCCACCATACGTTCCATTCCTTCAGCTCATCAAAAGAAAATCCCAACTTGATGGAAGTAGCTCAACTTTTCAGCCCATGGATTAACTTAATACTAGAAATCCTTCAGGCTCCCTGTTGAAGGTTAAAGGCTCAACCCTACTAGCTTATCAAGGGTGTAGAAATGTTAATCAAACCACCTTTCAGCTCATGAACTTTTATATGTACAAGTCAAGCAAGTCTCCTGTCAAAGGTAAAATGTGTGTTCTGGGAAAAGCCCACTCCCCTAATCTCTCCATAATGGATACCTGTACTCCACCCAATTATAATTATTGTGGAATTATATCAAGCTTTTAGTGAAGAGCAAAAGTGCAGTGTTTCTTTTCAAGAGACCCACCCATGCCAGCTCTCTCTCTGGCATAAATCTCTCTCTTCGCTCTCTTCCTCTAGCTAATAAGCTCTGCTTTAAAAATTTTACTGGCCGCCCTGAGATTCCTTTTAGTAGTGAGTCAAGCCCATGAGCATTGCATCATTCTCTACCTGGCAACAGAATGAGTAAAGACCTAGTTTAAGCATAATACATTTTTCTTCACCTCTTGAGTTTTCTAAGTTACATTTGAGAGTTAAAATTTATAACATGACCTGATGACAGTTTAAACATATGTAGAACAATTTAAGGTAATTATGCTGTAAGTGGTAGAGGGCAAAGGGATATAAGGGAAGGTAAGATGTCTGTAATTTATTCAAGTTGGTAAAATGTTGACGTTAGTAGACTGAGTTACATGCATATAATTTAATATCCAGAACAACCACTTAAAAAAGCTCTACAAAGAGATTCACACACAAAAAAGAGTCACTAAAAAATACTATAGGTAAATCAAAATATAATTCTCAAAATGTTCAAGTAACCCACAAAATGCAGGCAACAAAAAACAGAGAAACTAAAAACAGAGATAACAGAAAACAAAAACAAGAAGACTTAGCATATTAAAAATCACATCAAATTAAATGTGATGATTGATTTAAAAACCAAAATTGGCAGAGTGTGTTAGAAAACATGACCCAGAAGAAATTTGCTTCAAATTAATAATACAGGTAGATTGAAAGTAAAAGGGTAAAAAAAATATTGCATATGATATTAATAAAATAACAAATAAAATAGACTTTAGGAATTACATACCGATGAAAGGGTCAATCCACCAAGAATATGTAACAATCCTAAATGTGCATGCACCAAACAACAGAGCTGTGCATGCACCAAACAACAGACTATGTGAAGCCAAAATTGATAGAACTTAAAAGAGAAACAGGTAAAAACCCACAATTGTGTTTGGCAACTTCATCACCCCGTCTCAATCGATAAAACAACCAGAGAGAAAATTGGCAAAGATATAGAATAGCTCAGCAACACCATCAACCAGTGGGATCTCATTGATGTTTATAGAATAGTCCACCCAGCAACAGCATAATAGTGCCTACAGGACATATACCAATATTCACTCATTCTGGCATATTAAAATAAAAACTCAGTAAGTGAAAGATCAAATATATAGAGAGCGTTTTTTTCTAACCACAATGAAATCAAGCTAGAAATCAATAACAGAAAATAATGGGAAAACCTCCAAATACTTGCAAATTGAACAACATACTTCTAAATCATCCTAGGATCAAACAGGAAGTTACCAGAGACTTTTAAAAAGAACAACCAAAAACATTAAACTGAATGAAAATGAAAGTCCAACATATCAAAATGTGTGGAATACAGCTAATTAAGTGCTAACAGGTAAATACATAGTATATGCTAATATATGAAAAGAGGGAATGTCTCAAATTAATAATCTAAGGTCTTACTTCAGAAGCTAGAAAAAAAGAGTAAAATAAAGCCAAAGCACATAAAAGAAAGGAAATAATAGAGAGAAGAGCAGAAATCTATAAAACTGAGCACAGAAAAAAATAGAGGAAAATCAAACAAAAAGCTGGTTCTTTGAAAAAACAAGAATGATTTTTTCCAAAGAATCCTTTAAATAAGCAATAAAATTAATATAAAAATCAATAAAATATCTATAAATTTGGCATATCTATAGCAAGTCTGACAAAGAAAAGAGAAAAAGAAGAAACTACCAATGTCAGGAATCAGAGTAGACATCACTCTAGACTCTGCAGATATATGTATACACACAATACTAACAACTCTACATTTATAAATTTGACAACTAAGATGAAACAGACCAATTCCTTGAAATGTACCAGCTGCCACAATTCACCCAATATTAATTGGATAATTTGAATAAACCTATAACTATTAAGAGAATTTTAATTTTTTTAAAAAAAATTAATAGGCCTCATTTTTAGAGCAAGTTTATATTCTTGGCAAAATTGAGTAGAAAGTAAGAGAACTCTTGCATATTTCCTGCCTCCTGACACAAGCACAGCACCTCCCCAATATCACCATCTCCTGGCCCCACCCACCAGGGTAGTAAGTTTGTTACAACTGATGAACCTACGTTAAGGTATCATTATTACTCAAAGACTACAGTTCATATTAGAGTTCACTCTCAGTATCGTATATTCTATGGGTTTTAATAAATGTGTAATGACATGTATGCACCAGTATATTATCATACAGAATAGTTTCACTGTCCTAAAAAATTGGTACTCCGCCTATTAATCCCTCCTTTATTTTTGTCTCAAATTAATAATCTAAGGTTAACTATTTTCATAGTTTTGCCTTTTCCAAAATATCATATAGTTGGAATCATAGATGTAATCTTTTCAGATTGACTTTTTTCACTTGGTAATATGCATTTTGTTTCCTTCATGACTTTTCATGACTTGATAACTTGTTTCTTTTTAATTCTGATTAATATTACATTGTTTAGATGTACCACAGTTCGTCCATTAAACTACTGAAGGAAATCTTGGGTGCTTCCAGGTTTTGGCAATTATAAATAGAGCTGCGATTGGTATCTATGAGTAGATTTTTGTGTAGACAAAAGTTTTCAATTCATTTGAGTAAATATCAAAGAGCACGATTTCTGGATTGTATGGTAAGACCATGTTTAACTTTGTAAGAAACTGTTAAATTGTCTTCCAAAATGGTACTTTTTTGCATTTCCACCAGCAATGAATGAGAATTCCCATTGTTCCACATCATTTTAGATTCTGGCCATTCTAATAAGTGAATATTGGTGTCTCATTGTTGTTTTAATTTCCAATTCCCTAAAGACATATATGAATATCTTTTCATATGCATATTTGCCATCTGTATATCTTCTTTGGTGAGATGTCTGTTCAGATGTTCAGATGTCTTTTTTTTTTTTTTGCCCACTTTTTAATTGGCTTGTTTGTTCTGTTGAGATTTAAGAGTTTCTTGTGTATTTTGGATGCAAGTCCTTTATCAGTTATGTGTTCTGTAAATATTTTCCCAATGCTGTGAGTTGCCTTTTTATTCTCGTAATGGTGTCATCCACAGGGCAGAAGTTTTTAATTCTAATGAAATTCATTTGCTCAATATTTTCTTTCATAGATTGTGCTTTTGATGTTATACCTAAAAAGTCATTTCCAAACCCAAAGTTACCTAGATTTTCTACTATTCTAGAAATTTTATAGTTTTGCATTTTATATTTAAGTCTGTTTCATTTAGAGTTAATTTTTGTGACAAGTGTAATATTTCTTACCAGATTTATTTTTTGTGTACGTCCAATTTTTTCCATCATCATTTGTTGAAAAGACTATCCTATCGCCAGTGATTTGCCTTTAATCTCCTTTGTCAAAGATCAGTTGACTATATTTCCAGCTATATTCCTTGCATTTATTTTTTTACTTTTCTATGCTGTTCCACTGATCTGCTTTTCTCTTCTTTCACCAACACCATACTCTCAACTACTGTACCTTTATATTAAATATTGCAGTTGGATAGTGTCAGTCCTCTGACCTTGTTTTTTTTTTTTTTATTTCAGCATTGTGTTGACTATTTTGTATATTTTGCCTTTCCATATGAACTTTAGGATCAGACTGCTTATTTCCAAAAAATAACTTTCTGGGATTTTGATTAGGATTGCATCAAATCTATAGATTAACTATAGTAGAGAAGAACTAGCATCTTAACAATATTGAGTATTCCTACTCGTGGACATGGAATACTTCCCCATTTATTTAGTCTTCAAGTTTTTTCATCAGAACCTTGTAGTTTTTCTCATATAGATATTATTCACTTGATGGTAGATTTATACCTAAGTATTTCATTTTTTAGTGCTAATGTAAGTGGTATGTTTTTAATCTAAAATGCCAATTGCTCTTTGCTAAAATATGGCACAACATTTATGTGTGTGTGTATTTTTTATATTAACCTTGTATCTTGTGGCAATCACTTATTAGTTTCAGGAGTGTTATTGTTGTTGATTCCTCAAAGTTTTTTACATAGACAATTATGTTATCTGTGGACAAAGACAGTTTTATTTCTTTAAAAAATCTTATGCTAGCTAGGACTTATTGCACAATGTTCAGTAAGAGTTATAAGAAGGGACATCTCTTACTTTTTCTAATCTTAGGGGAAATGTTCCTAGTTTCTCACCATTAAATATGATGCTAGCTGTAGGCTTTTTTGTATATGTTATTTATCAAGTTAAGGAAATTCTCCTCTGTCCCTCATTTGCTGAGAATATTTACCATATTGTACTGTAGAATCCTTTTTTCTACATTATTGGATTCAATTTATTAATATTTTGTTGAGGATTTTTCATCTATGTTTATGTAAGATACTGATCTGTAGTTTTTCTTTCTTGTATGTCTTTTCTCATTTTGGAATGAGGGTAATGTTGACCACATAAAATTAGTTAAGAAGTATTCCCTCTGTTTCTATTTTATGGAAGAAATTGTAGAAACCTTTTCTTCCCCCAAATATTTGGCAGAACTTATCTGTTAGACCATTTCCAGATGGTCCTTCTGTTTTGGAAGGTTATTAATTATTAATTCAATTTCTTTAATAGATATAGACCTATTCAGACTACTTCTCATTGAGTAAGTGTTCATAGGTTGTGTCTTTCATGGAACTGATCTATTTCATCTAAGTTATAATATGTGTAGGCACAGAGTTGCTCATAATATTTCTTTATTATCCTTTTGATGTCCATAGACTGTATAGTAATGGTCTTTCTTTCATTTCTGATATTAGTAACTTCATGTCTTCTCTACTTTTTCTTGGTTAGTGTCCTATCAGTTTTACTAATCTTTTCAAATCACCAGCTTTGATTTTGTTGATTTTTCTCTTTTTTTTTTTCCTGTTTTTGATTCATTGATTTCTGTTCTAACTTTTATGAAATCCTTATTCTCTTTATTTTAATTTAATATGCTCTTCTTTTTCTAATTTTCTAAGGCAGAAATTTAGATTATTGATTTTAAATCTTTCTTTTTTCTAATATATGCTCTTAATGCTATAAATTTCCCCCAAGCAGTACTTTTGCCTCATCCTACACATTTTGATAAGTTGTGCTTTTATTTTCATTTAATTCAAAATACTTTAAAATTTCTCTTGAGACTTTCTCTCTGACTGATGTATTATTTAGAAGTGTGTTGTTTAATCTCCAGATACTTTTAGATTTCTCTAATCTTCACAATGAGAATCAGGTAGGACTCCTAATGATACAACTCATGAAAATATGAGGACTCTCTAAGGTTGGTCCCCCAGGAGTTTATCTCTCAAGTTAGTCTGTGCTCAGTCTCAGACCCTTACCCTTTCAACTTTCCTACCAGATTTCAGCAGGGGCCATAAGGTGAGCTCAGCTGTAAATGTCTGCATTTATCTGTCACTCCAGTTTTCAAAGTAGTGATTTGCCCTGTGGCTTCAATTCTTTAAGGGATCTAAGAAGAGCTGTTGATTTTCAGATTGCTCAGTGTTTTTGTTTGTTTGCTGTGAATATAGAAATAACAACATGTTGAACTGGAAACCAAAAGTCAGGAAATTAAAATTTTAATTTATAAACTCCCAAGAAAGAGATCTCCAGATGTACATGGTTTCACTGAAGAATTTTCCCAAGCATTTAAACAATTCTATATAATCTCTTTCTAAATATGGAAGAGGAGGGGAACATAACTTCACCCGTTTTATGAAGTCAGTATTACCCTAATATCAAAACCAGACAGTGCAAAAAAGGAAAACTACATCTCAGTATCCCCCTTAATATACACTTTTTTTTAGCAAACTCTTAGTGAATATAATTCAGCAATATAGAAAAAATTCACAATCATAATCAAATAGAATTTATCCCAAGGATGCAAGTCTAGTTCAATATTTAAAAATTAATCAATGTGATCTACCATATCAATAGACTAAATTTAAAAATCACATGATCATATTAATTGCTATAGATAAAGCATTTGACAAAATTCAACACCTATTCCTGATTAAACAAAAATCTCAGAAAACTAGCAATAGAAGGAACTTTCTCTTCTGGACAAAGACTATCCACATAAGACCCCTACAGCTGAGATTATACTCAATAGTTAATTGAAATACTGACAACTTTTCCTCTAAGGTGGGAACTAAGGTAAGAATGTCCACTCGCACTACTCTTCAATATAGTAAGGAAGTTCTAGCCATCACAATAAGGTAATAAAAAGAAATATAAGGTGTACAAATCAAAAAGGAAATATTCCTATTGGCCTCTATAATTGTCTACAAAGAAAATACCAAGAAATCTACCAAAAAATCCTAGAACTAATGAGTGCATTTATCAAGGACAGAGAAATTTATCAACACACAAAAATCAATTGTATTTCTGTATACTATTAACAAATATGTGTATGCTAAAATTTTTAAATACAATATTACCGTAACTAAAAAAAGAAATACTTAAGTGTGAATTTCACAAAACATGTACAGGACTTGTATGCTAAAAATTACAAAACATTGATGCTGGAATTCCAGAAAAACTCTAATTAAATTGAGAGACATACTAAGTTCATGAATTGAAAGACTCAATATTGTAAACCGTCAATTCTCTCCAAATTGATTTATTCCTATCAAAATCCCAGCAAGTTTTTTAATAGGTATATACATAGATGTAGATATTCTAAAAATTATATGGAAAAGTCGGAAACTAGAAGAGTTGAAACAATTTTGAGAAAAAAATAAATTGGGAGGAATTATTCTACCTAATTACAAGATGTATACAGTAACAAAATTCTGTGGTATTGATGGACAGATAGACACGTAGTTCAGTGAAACAGATTAGAGAACCACAAAATAGATCAACACAAATATATTCAACTAATTTTTTAATAAAGTTACAAAAGAATTCAATAGAGGGCTAGGCATGGTGACTCATGCCTATAATCCCAGGGACTTGAGAGGTTGAGGTAGGAGGATGGCTTGAGCCCAGGAGTTTGAGACTATGATTACACCACTGCACTCCAGTCTGACTGAGAGTGAGACCCTATCTCAAAAGGAAGGAAGGAAGGACGGAAGGAAGGAAGGAAGGAAGGGAGGAAGGAAGGGAGGGAGGGGAAGAATTCAGTAGAGGGTACCCTTTTTGATAAATAATATAATAGTATATAGCCATTCAAAAAGTATGAACCACCTGAGCATGCGGGTTCAAGACCTGCCTGGGCAGCAAGACCTCATCTCTACAATAAATCAAAAAATCAGCTGGGCGTGGTAGCGCGTGCCTGTAATTCCGGCTACTCGGAAGGCTGAGGCGGAAGGATCGCCGGAGCCCAGCAGGTCGAGGCTGTGGTGGCCGGGAGTGGCCACTGCTCTCCAGTCTGGGCGACAGAGAGAGACTCCAACTCAAAAAAAAAAAAAAAAAAAAAAAATATATATATATATATATATATATATATGAACCATGACTTAAACCTGTCACTTTCTACAAAAAATAAGTAAAAAGAGATTATAGTTATACATATAAAATGTAAAACTAAGACTTTCAGAAAAAAATCATAGAAGAAAATATTTGTGATATAGAGCTTTATTTGTTGATTTATTTTCAGGATCTTGCTCTGTTGCCCAGGAGTACAGTGGTATGACCATAGCTCACTGTAACCTCAAGCTCACAGGCTTAAATAATCTTCCTGCCTTAGTTTCCCCCGTAGCTGGGACTACAGTCATGATCCACCATGTCTGGCCCAGAATGTAGAGTTTGGTAAAGAGTTCTTAAGCATAATATCAAAGGCACAAACCATAAGGAGAAACTGACAAAATAGACATACAAAAAATAAAACCTTTTGCTTTATAAAAGGCCCTGTTAAAACGTGAAAAGACAATCCGCTACAGGCTGAACGAAAATATTGCTAACCACATAAATGACAAAGAACTAGTATCTATTATACATAAAGAACTTCTGAAGTTCAACAGTAAAAAAGCAAATACCCTAATTAGAAAATGTGCAAAAGACATGAACAGATCTTTCACCAAAGCAGATATACAGGTGAAAAATAAGCATATGAAAAAATGTTCAACATAATTAACCATCAGAGAAATGCAAATTAAAACCACAGTGAGAAATCACTGCATATCTACCAGAATGGATAAAATGAAAAATAGGTACAACACCAATTGTTGGTAAGGACACAGGAAAATGTTCACGTACATTCTGGTGAAAATTTTAAATGGCACAACCATTTAACAGTTTGGCAGTTTCTTAAGAAAGTAAACATACAACTACCATACAACCCAGCAATTGTGCTCCTGGGCATTTATCCTGGAGAAATCAAGACTTATGTTTACACAATAACTTGTACATGAATGTTCATGACCACTTTATTTATAACAGCTTCAACTGGAAACTACCCAGATGTTCTTCAATGGGCTGATGGTTAAATAAATTGTAGTACATCCATATCATGAAATGCTACTCAGAAATAAAAAGCAATAAGCTGGTAGCAATTAGGATGAGTTTCCAGGAAATTATGTCTAAGGAAAAAAAAGAGATTGTTTATTCTATAAGTGCGTCTATGTAAAATTACATGCATAGAGAACATATAATGGATTAGCAATTGCCAGGTATTAAGGACTGGGGGTGGAGGTCGGGGCTGGAGGAAAGTAGGTGTAGGTGTAAAAGTAAAGCATGATGGATCTTTGTAGGGATGGAAATGTTCTGGACCTTGATTGTACCAATCTCAGTTTCCTGGTGATGATATCATACTCTAGTTTTGCAAGATATTACCATTGGGGGAAACTGGTCAATATTATTATAGAAATAATATTTCTATATTATTTCTTACAACTGCAGAACCTACAATTATCTCAAAATAAAAGCTTAATTTTTTATAAAGCTAAATAAGTGTAAAATTATCTAGTAGTGCTAAACAGTGTTAGACACAAGGTCATGTGACTGTCAGTGGTAATTCTCCCTAGCACCTCTGGATGCAAGTGGAGACGTGAACCCAATCAAGTGATATTGGTTACAGGATGCATGCTCTGATCAGTTGTAGAAAACCTTCAAAAGTGGAATTCCAAGTAGAATAGGCTCTGGTTTGGCATTTTACCCCGGTTCTGTCTCAAATCAGAAGGGAAGCTGTGAGTATAGCTGATGATACCTTTGAGCAGCAAGTAACAGGATAAAATACCAACTTATACAAGTATTGTCATCTAACATAACAGGGAACAGGGAGGCAGGCCATTTTATGTTGGATTAGTGGCTCTAAGTTGGCCTTTCTGAGATTCTCTGGTCTCGATCATCACAGCAGCTCAAGGCAACACTGCCTAATACTGAACACACAAAGCTGGAGATAAGGGGTCAGCAAAAAAGGAACAATTTCCTCCTTTGTCCCTCTCTAATCAGGGTGGAAAATAGGTCCACAATTTCCTAGCAGACTTATCTTTGTGTTTCATTGGCCAGAAGTGGTCACATGCTCACCCTTATCCTTTGTCCACTGGTGGAAGGACTCATGGTTCATTCCTTGCTGCCAGACACATTGCCATCAGACACAGTTGGAGTTCTGTTGCAAGGAATAATAGAGAAGAGGTGTTCGGTGGACAAGAAACAAGCCTGCCATGGTGTTATGTCGGTCCCTGCCCAGCAGAATGTTCTGAGCCTTTTGGATGAATGGTCTGTCCTGCCTATTCTCTTCCCTCTGCTTTATTGGTGAGGCTCTCTATGGGTATGTGTGTGCATGCATACTCACGTGTGTGTGTGTGTGTTTGTGTGTGTGTGTGTGTGTGTGTGTGTGTGTGTGTGTGTGTATGCATTGCTGGGTCTTGTGGGCAGTCTTTTCCCTGGCCTCTGTTCCATCCAATCAAAGGAGAAGAGTACATCAGAAGAGACTGGTAGCTCTTCCCATAAGTAAACTGAAGTGATCTGTGAAAATGATTTACTATTCACTTGACCCAGAAAACCCTGCAAAATCACACAAATCAAAAGTTCCAAGTCTTCATGTTCACCCTGAGTACACCCATGAAACTGCCAGGCCATCATTGGTATGCATATCTGAAAAGCCACCAAATGCCTGAAAGGCATGCTACCTTAGCAATGTGTGCCATTCCATCGTTACGATGGTGGAGTTGGGAGTTGTGCCCAGGCCAACAGTGGAACTGGACACAGAGTGGGTAACCCCAAAAGAGTGTTGAATTTTTGCCACATGTACTTAAAATTGCAGAGTAAAGCTGAACTTAAGGGTTTAGATGTAGATTCTCTGGTCAATGAACATGTCCAGGTGAACAAAGCACCCAAGTCTCACCACCGTGTTCACAGAGCCCATGATAGAATTAACCCATACATAAATTCCCATGAGAAATCCTCACTGAAAAGGAGCAAATTGTTCCTAAGCCAGAAAAGGAGGTTGCACAGAAGAAAAAGATATCCCAGAAGAATCTGAAGAAACAAAAATGTATGGTATGGGAATAAGTTCAGCCTAAAATAAATGTTTTTTTAAAAAGAGAGAAAGAAAGAAAGGGACATTCTTGGCAAGAATCTGGCCCAGATAGCTACCCTCCCACTGCATCTCTAACATGGGAACTTTTCTGCAGCAATAACAGACCAGCCAGGGTGGCCTGAGGACCTGTAATGGATGAGTTTCAATGAGTAGCAGAAATAAGGAAAAGACATGCTGATGGTTGGCAACAGCGCCTTTGTCTCTCTATCTCAAGCAAGATCTTTGAGACATTCATCATTGACTCCCTGGGGAACTAGAAAATGTCCAGATCCCCCCTGAATGTGAGTGGTTTAATATAAGTGCCCGTTAAATTTCTCTTGCAATTTAGGGGACCACATCTGGTTGGTTGCCTTGGTCAGCTTTAGGATATTGGTTTGAAAAAGGGTCATAAATTTTATTTTCAATTTTGTTTCTGTGGCTTTTGTACTTTAATGCACCCCTGCAGACTTGCTGAGCACAATGTCCAGGTTACAGAGAGAAACGGATGCTGGAAAGAGGGCTCCACCCCATGGAAGGAGTTTTGACTTCAGAGGGTCCCTCTCGCCTTTGTGGGTATCAGGCCAAATTGGGGCTTCAATTATTGTGGGATGTTGGTTGAAGGGGCACGTGTTTTGTCTGGCCAGCTCTCTTCAGGACACTACCCCTACTTTCTTCTCTCAGTTGGGACTGACCGCACCCTCTGTTGACAGAGTTTGACATGTGACTAGATTCAACAATCAGAAAACTCCACTCTCTTGGGATGGTGAAGGAGGATGGAAGATGGGCCAATGATAGCCTTCACTGGAGCTGCTAGGCGACAGGTTATGCCTGGGTCCAGTTTTGCCTGAAGCCAGACACTCCCTGGAAGTCCCCATTACACAAACCAGTAAGTCCCCCACCTGCCCCCACCCCCTTCAAACTTATAAGCTATTTTGAGGTCAAATCAATCAAGAGGTTCAAATCTTCATGTTCACTTTAAGTACACCCATGAAACTGCAAGGCTGTCATGTCTTCCTCCACAGAGTGGTGTTCGAACAGTGTTGGAAGGGGCTTAGCAGCTCCCTTCAACCTCCCTCCCGCACACCTGCCAGGCAGCACCACCCAAAGGCAATCCTTCTGGCCCCATCCCATTTTGTCTCCTGTAAGATGAGCTACCGGCCTTAGGGACCTGTGAGAATTAAGTGGGGAGCCAGAAATAACACAAAATGACAATGTTTGATAATCCCTTCTCTGTAATTCCCAAGTCCAAAGAGCTCTGAAATGGAAGGTTTTTCCTCGCTTTTTTTCGTGGCCCAAATCTGACCCCACCTGAATGAACTGACTTGAAGCTGTCTATGATCTGTGAAAGTCAGCTTCCTTCCCCACCTTGGGTCTTCCTAGAGCTTTGGGAGCTTTCTTCCCCCAAAGTACTTCTAGCTGTGTCACTCAGCAAAAGTTACAACCTCATGCTCTGCACAGAAAAAGCGAGCCCATCCATTTCTCCTGTCTCTTCTCTCCTCTCTCTGTCTCTCTCTCTCTCTCTCTCTCTCTCTCTCACTCTTTCTCTCCCTACAGACCTCCCTCACACAGGTGTGCATGCACACCCCCTCCCATATACACACTCCGGGGAGGGGAGGTACAAAATTATTATGGATTCAAAAGTGTGGATGGTGACAAGCAGAGCACAGCCAAGGAGGACAGGGTCCTGGGCTGGGTGGGCACTTTGGTGGCTGTGGCAGATGTCATCTGGTGACTTTATCTCCATTCTAGCTTCTTTGGGGATTCCTTCTTGGGGCTTTGAGGAACATTGTGTGAGGAAGACTGGACTGGGTTTGGAGGTGCCTTAGGCAATGCTGAGGGGGAAAGGGTGGATCTACGGATGATGCAGATGTTCACAGAGGGCGGATCTGGAAAGATGACTGTGAAACAGTGTCCTATATGCAGCTGTAGGATGTGTGGACTCTTTCTCCTGCCCCTTAGACTTGGGGGAGACAGCAGCCTCACCCAAGAAGGCAGTCCAGTATGGGGAGTATGGGGAGATCTCAGGCTTGTTCAGACCAAGGAGTAGAAAGAGACTTAGCAGGAAAGATTAAGGACAGAAGGGAGACTATTTATCATAGAACAAGAGGTGTTCAGACTAAAGAGAAGAGGTTCATGGAAGGACCTGGACAGGGGCTGAGAATGAGAAGTGGGTTTGGGCCATCTGAGATACAGCTAGCGGTGGGAATAGGAGAATGGAGGAAAGTGATATCATCTGTCCCTGGGACAATCCTTATCCTTTCCACATTATTGACAGGTTAAAAATGAGCTCTGGGACTGAGAATAAACCCAACCATCCATAATTTAAATAAATAAGCCCTCAAAATGGAATCAAAGCGATTTCATTTGCTGTGTCCCTATGATTAATGACAGATTATTAAATTGGTCCATCATTATCCATTTGTCTTTAATTAATACATTGCCTTTAATAAATCCATCCAGTGACTGGCTGACTTTTTAAAAAAGCTGTCTTTAGCAGGACAAAATGTGAGGGAAAGAAATGGTCTTGAAGTTCCTTTCCCATCTCTCTGTTCTCCATCTGCTGCTGTTCTGGTGGAGGTGGGGGTTGTGGTGGGCCCAGGATGCAGAGAGCTGGAATACAACTGGAGTGTGGGTTTTCTTGCCTCTGGAGGGAGTGGCAAGAGCTGTGGGGGGATGGCTGAGAGGGAGGAAAGTCCAGGCTGTGAATGAAGGCTGCTAGGAAAGGCTGGGCCTCACTGTCCTAACCAACCTTTGTTATTCACCCTGATGAACGGATGTCATCTATCCATGACAAACCCTCAACTGCCTCCAGCTGCCAGGATGGTCTCAGCCCTGATCCCACCATCTGGGGCTTCCCACCTATCCTTCCTTGCTGGACTCAGCACCAGCAAGACCCACTTCTTGCCCTCCATGGCTCTCACTGACCTGGCAGAGCAGCGAGGCAAGCCCTGTTCATTTTCCAAAGCGGTCTTTCCCTAGCTACCCATCTTTTCCTGCCACCTTCCAGACACATAGCTTATTTTAATTTTTATCATTCTGCTGTTTCACTTACATTTTGATATTGAGCATCTTTTCACATGCTGATAAGCTGATAAGGAATTATTTGGTGAACTGTCTGCTTGTATCTTTTATCCATTTTCTAATAAGCTGTTTCTTCTTTTGCAATATGCACAGCCTCTTTATGTATTATGCATGTTAATCTTTTGTCTACTATATATGGTGAATATTTTCTCTCAATATGTCGCTTATCTTTTTTTAATAGATGATTTTTTAGAGCAGCTTTAGGTTCACAGTAAAACTGAGCAGAAGGTACAGAAATTTCTCATTTGCCTCCTCCCTCCCCTCGGGTACAGTCTCCCCTGCTGCCTACATCCCCACCACGGTGGTACATTTGTTACAACTGATGAACCTGCACTGACGCATCATTGTCATCCAGAGTCCATTGTCCTAACCAACCCTTGTCATTCACCCCAATGGATGAATGTCACTGCTGGTACTATAGGTTCTAGGGATTCAGATGACTGTATAATGACATGTGTCCACCGTTATGGGGCCCTATAGAAAAGTTTCACTGCCCTAAAAATCCTCTGTGCTCCACCTATCCCTTCTTCCCTCCGACCTCTGACAAACATTAATCTTTTTGACCTTATCTTTTTCCTTTTTGCTAGTGGCAGTTTTTTAGAGGGGTAGTAAACAAATTTTGAATTTTTATGCAATAACTCTCTCTATGTTTTTTAAAAAATTTTTTGGATGAATCCTGGTCTTTGGTTCCTGCTTCAGAAGCCTTCCCAATCCCAAGTATTGTATTAGAATATAGAAGAGTATTATACAAATATTCTTCTATATTTTCCTCTGACTCTTTTATGGCTTTGATTTTTGCATTTAGATCTTTAATGTATCTGGAATTTACTTTGGGGTATGGTGTGTGAGCTATGAATTTGAGTTATTTTTTTCCTGCCAAACATCTGAACATTATTTATTGATAAAACTATTCTTATCCCTTATATTATTCAACATTGGAAATCTACTAACAAAGTTTACTAGCATATTAAGGCAAATTTATTCATCTTGACACAGCTCTTTTTAAATTTTTAATTTTAAAGATGTGGGGTAAAATTCAGGGTTAGGTATACTAATGTTCATTATGCAGGTACCCTTGTTGATGAGGTGTGCCCCATCCCCTTCCCTGGCAGTTTCCCTTAACTGCCAATACAACTCCCCCTCCCCTGGCAGTTTACCACCACTGCCAATCCCTTTCGTATAGTATTATGATAATTGTTCATGCTTATGAGTGAGACAATATGGTACTCTGTTCTTTGTTTCTGTGATAGATCACTGAGTATGATAGACTCTAAATCCATCCAAGTTGCTGTGAAGTCCATATATTTGTCCTTTTTTATGACTGCACAATATTCCATTGTGTATACATACCACATTTTTTAAAAAGCAGGATGCATTAAGAGGACAGAAAAGCTCCCATAGTGGGAGGGGACCCAAGGGGGTTGCCCATGTACCACAATTGTTTTTATCCAATCCAGTTTCAATGGGCAGCACGGTTGGTTCCATGTTTTTGCTATTGTGAATAGAGCTGCAATAAACATGTGTGTGCAGGTATCTTTTTTGTAGAATGATCTGAATTCTCAGGGTATATTCCCAATAGGGGGATTGTTGGGTCATATGGAAGGTCATTTTCTAGTTCTTTCAGAAACCGCCACACTGTATTCCAAAGAAGTTGCACTACTTTGCACTCCCACCAGCATTGTAGTAGAGTTCCTTTTTTCTCTGCCAGCATCTGTTGTTTGTTTTATTAATGATGGCCATTCTTACTGGGATTAGGTAGTATCTCAATGTGGTTTTGATTTTCATTTCTCTGATGATGAATGAGGCTGAACACTTTTTCATGTGTCTGCTGGCTGCTCATGTATCTTCTTTTGAGAAGTGTCTATTCATGTTTTTTACCCACTTTTTAATGGGGCTGCTTGTTTTTTTCCTTTCAGCACATTTGAGTTCCTCATAGATACTAGATGTTAGGCCTCTGTCAGATGTACAGTTGGCAAATATTTTTTCCCTCTCTCTTGATGGTTTATTTTGCTTTCTTTGCAGAAGCTTTTCAATTTGATGAGGTCCCACTTATCCACCTTATCTCTTATAGCATGGGCACTTGTGGTTTTGGTCAGGAATTGGTTGCCAGTTCCAATTTCCATAGGGTATCTCCTGTATGTTCTAAGATTCTTATAGTTTGAGGTCTTACATTTAGATTTTTGATCAATTTAGAGTTAATTTTTGTGTATGGTGATAGGTAGAGACCCCATTTCAATCTTCTGCATATGATCAGCCAGTTTTCCCAGCACCATTTACTGAATAGGTTCTCCTCACCCCAGTGGTTGTTAGTGGAGACTTTGTCAAAGATGAGGTGGTTGAGAAATTGAGGCTTTGTTTCCAGAATCTCTATCCTGTTCCATTGGTCTGTATGCCTGTTCTTGTACCTATACCAGGCTGTTTTGATTATTGTAGTCTTATAGTAAAGTTTGAAATCTGGAAGTGTGATACCTCCTGCTTTGTTTCTTTTGCTAAGGATTGTTTTGGCTATTCATGGCCCTTTATGTTTCCGTATGAATTTTTGTATTGCAATTTCCAGATCTGAGAAGAATGATGTTGGTAATTTAATCAGTATTGCATTGAATCTGTAGATTGCCTTTAGTAGGATGGACATCTTAACAATGTTGATTCTTCCTATCCATGAACATGGAATATTTTTCCATTTGTTTGTGTCTTCTTGGATTTCTTTGAGCAGTGTTTTGAGGTTTTCATTGTAAAGGTCTTTCACTTCTCTGGTTAAGAAGATGCTGAGGTATTTCATTTGTGTGTGTGTGTGTGTGTGTGGTTTTTGTGAATAGGATTGTGCTTTTTATTTGGCTCTCCACCTGCTTGTTGTTGGTATACAAGAATGCAACCATCAGCTGGGCATGGTGGCTCAAGCCTGTAATCCCAGCACTTTGGGAGGCCAAGGTGAGAGGATTGCCTAACCCCACAGGTTCAAGAACAACCTGGGTAATTTGGTAAGATCTCATTTCTACAATAAATAAATTAGCTGGGCATGGTAGCACACGCCTGTAATTCCAGCTACTTGTAAGGCTGAGGTAGAATGATTGCTGGAGCCCAGCAGGTCGACACTGGGGTGGTCATGAGAGTGCCACTGTACTCCAGCCTGGGCAACAGAGCAAGATTTCAACTCAAAAAAAAAAGAAAGAAAGAAAGAAAAAAGAAAAGGGGGAATGCACCTGTCTTTTGCACATTTATTTTGTACCCTGAGATTTTGCCAAAGTCCTTTATCAGTGCAAGTAGGTTTTTGAAAGATTCTCTTGGATTTTCAAGGCATAGGATCATATGGTCAGCAAAGAGGGATAACTTAACTTCCTCTTTTTCTATTTGGATACCCCTGATTTCTTTCACTTGTCTAATTGCTCTAGCTAAAACTTCCAACACAATGTTGAACAAGAGGAGTGAGAGTGGTCAGCCTTGTCTTGTTTCGGTTTTCAGGGGAAATGTTTCCAGTTTCTGTCCGTTTAGCCATATGTTAGCTGTGGGTTTATCGTAGATGATGCTTACTATTTTGAGGCATATTCCTTCTACACCCAAGTGTTTGAGGTTTTTATCAAGAAGGGATGCTGGATTTTATCAAAAGCTTTTTCCTGCATCTAATGGTATAATCATGTAGCTCTTGTTTTTACATCTGTTGATGTATTTATTTACATTTATGGTCTTGTGGATGTTGAAGCAGCCCTGCCTCCTAGGAATGAAATCTATTTGGTCATGGTGGATGATTTTTGAGATGTGTTGTTGGATCCTATTTGCTAGAAACTTGTTGAGGATTTTTGCATGTATGTTCATAAGGGATATTGGCCTGTATCTCTCTTTTTTTGTTGGATTTTTACCCAGTTTGGGTATCAGTGTGATGCTAGCTTCATAAAATGATTTGGGGAGAATCCCATCTTTCTCAATTGTTTGGAAAGCTTTCAATAGGATTGGTATCAGCTCCTCCTTGTACATTTTGTAGAATTCTGCTGGAAAGCCATCTGGTTCAGGGCTTTTTTTGTATGTAGTTTTCTTATGACAGAGTCAATTTCCTGAGTTGTTATTGGTCTATTTAGTATCTCAATGTTTTCTTGTTTCAACCTGGGGAGGTTGTGTAATGTCAGAAAGTTCTCCATTTCGTTTAGGTTATCAAGTTTGCTTCCATAAAGGTATGCATAGTAATATCTGATAATCTTCTGTATTTCTTTGGGGTCAGTTGTGATTTGATCTTTTTTGTTTCTCATTGTGTTTATTTGGACTTTTTCTTGGTCATTCTGGCTAGGGGGTCCATCAATCTTGTTAATTCTTTCAAACAACCTGCTTTATGTTTTGTTGATGTCTTCTATGATATTTTTGTCTTCTGTGTCCCATCTTTGGACTCTTACTTTCATGATCTGGATTCTTGCTAAAGTTAGGGTTTTGGTGGTCTTGTCTTTCCAGCTTCCTTAGATGATTTGTTAGGCTGTTAACTTGTGATCTTTTCATTTTCTTAATGTGTGTTCCTAGAGATATAAATTCCCCTCTTAGAACTGTTTTCATGGCATTCCGAAGGTTTTGGTAAGATGTTTCTTCATTTTCACTTGTTTCCAGGAATCTTTTAATTTCTGTTTTGATTTTGGGGTTGATCCAGTAGTTGTTCAGCATCATGCTGTTTAGTGTCCATGTCTTTGTGGGCTTTGGGGAAATTTTGTTGGTGTTGATGTTTATTTTTATTCCACTGTAGTCTGAGAAGGTGCATGGCAATATTTCAACCTTATGGAATTTGTTTATGCTTGATTTATGACTGAAGCTGTGATGGGTCTTGGAGTATGTTCCATGTAGTTGTGAGTAGAATGTATCTTCTATTGTTGTTGGGTGGAATATTCTGTAGGTATCCATTAAGTCCATTTGGTCAGGTGTCAAGTTGAGGTTCTGGATCTTCTTGCTGATTTTTTTGCCTTGATGATTAATTAGGGCTGTTAGTGGTTTATTCAAGTCCCCTGCTATAATAGTTTTAGAGTCAATATATTTTTTTTAGTTTACTTAGTAGTTGCTTTATAAATGATGGTGTTTCTATGTTGGGTGCATATATGTTTAGGATGGATATTTCTTGTTGATGAATTGAAACTTTTATCATTATGTAGTGTCTTTCATATCTTTTTGAATTTTTAATAGTTTACAGGTTGTTTTGACTGATAGTAAAATCACAACTCCTGCCTTCTTTTGTGATCCATTTGCCTGGAAATTCATTTTCCATCCTTTAACTTTGAGTCTGAGATTAGTTTCCTGGATGCAGCAAATAATTGGGTCATGGTTTCTTATCCAGTTGGCCAATCTGTGTCTTTTCAGTGGTGTATTTAGTCAATTCACATTCAGGCTGATTATTGAAATGTGATTGTTTATCCCTGTCATGAGGTTCTTATACTGTTTTTTTTTAGTTCTGGGGTTGGTGTATGTGTGTGTTTTCAAGTTTGCTGGTATGATGTATTCTCTGTTGATTCTGTGCTCTGCTTTTCTCTTGGGAAGTGGGTGATCATTCTTTCTTTTTTTGTTTCTTTCTTCTATGCTTAATACCTTTTTAAGCATCTCCTGTAGAGCTGGTCTGGAAGCTGCATAATCTTTTAGGGATTGGATGTCTGGGAAAGATTTTAATTCTCCATTGCTGATGAAGTTGAGCTTGGCTGGGTAGGAAATTCTTGGTTGAACTTGTATATTTTTGAAGACTTTGAATATTTGACTCCAATTTCTTCCTGCTTGTAGTGTTTCTGCCAATAGGTCTGCTGCTATCCTGATTGGTTTTCCCTGGTAGGTAGTCTGACCTTTCTCTCTTCCTGCATTTAGGATTTTTTTGTTTGTGCCTACTTTGTATAGGTGAATTACTATGTGTCTAGGGGTTGGTCTTCTCATTTGATGTCTTGTGGGGGTTCTCTGTATCTCTTATGTTTGGCTGGTCACATCTTTGGTGAGATGGGGAAAACTTTCTTGGATAACCTCCTGGAATACTTGCTCCAAGGTGTTCTCCATTTCCCTTTCTTCTTCTGGGATAGGTTTGGCCTCTTGATATAATTGCACATCTCTTGTAGGTTTTGTTCTTTCAAAGTTTTCCTCCTATGTTTTTTACAGATCAGGTTAATCCCATGTTCTGGTCTTCATGTTCTGAGATTGTTTCTTCTGCCAAATTAATTCTGCTTTCCTTGTTTGCCATCTTGCTATTTATTTCCTGGATGAAATTTTGTTTGGCAAAAATCTCTGTTACAAGTTCTTTCAGTGTTGCATCTTGTCTTTCTTGAGTCTTATTCACTCTTTCCATCCATTCCCTAATTGCTGTCATATTTTGGGGCCAGACATTGGTGACTTCCATTGTTTGGGCTCTGAGGTCTGATTTTTCAGGTGCTTTCTCTTTGTGACACTTGAAATTACCTGTGGTCTTCCATTGGTTTTTCTCATTTGTGACAGATTTCTTTCTTTTCTCTTTAGTTCTGTTATTTAGTGGCAGTAGGAGAGACTTTCATTTCTGATTTTTGCTCAGCCCTCTATTCTTCTTTGATCCAGGCTCTGGACTTTTCCTATTTTGAAACAGGACTGTGGGTGGTAAGCTTTGCTGTCTCTTGTAGTTTTGCGAGTCAAATAAGGTAAGGGTGGGGAACTAGGATTCAGAAACTACTTGCAAATCACAATGTTCACTGTCTGTGGTATGGGTTCCCTGAGACCCACTTTCCACCACCACTCTATATGATGATGCAGTGGGTATGTGTGTGTACCCTCTGTGTCCAAGATACAGTGACAGCATTGAGGAGAACAGAGAAAAGTAGAACAAAATAAGATGGACCAAATAAACAAATAAACACAGAACAATGAAAGCAGAAACCAAAGCAAACAACAACAACAACAACAATAAAACCGAATAGACATGTATACACACACCAAAACAAACTGGAATAACAACAAAGCAAAACTAAACAAACAAAAAAAAACCTCAAGAAAACCAAATACACACACACACGCCCAGCACAAAATGAATGGAGAAGAAAAAGAGAAAGAACAGCAACAACAAAAAAATGAATCCAGATTGAACCTCACACATATATTCACACTCACAACTAAAAAAAAGAGAACAAAACTCTCAACTGAAAAAAGGAGAACAAAAAAGCAAAAACAAACCAACAACAACAAAAACAACAGCAACAAAAACCTGAAAGATGAACACTCAATCATTCACATACACACATAAACAGAAAAAAAAAAAGAAGAAAGAGACAAAAAAAAGGGAGAGATGCAGATCAAACCCTCACATACACATTCTTGCACAAAGGAAAAATATTTTAAAAATTAAAAAAACTAACAAACAGATAAAACAAATTTAAACAGTAAAAAAATAAAATAAAATAAAACCTGCCCTCTTGTGACAAGTTGTTCCTCTCATCTGCTTCTCTACTGTCTCTTGCAGAGCTTCTGCCTCATTCACTATCTCCCCAGTATCTAAACCAGGGAAGAAGGAGGGGCAGCAGTGGGGGTGGGTGGGGCTATGACCAGGGGGATCCCTTCTGATGGGGAGATGTGGGATTGTCTCTTCACCAGGCACTCACTGGGGTGCCTCAGCCAGGCCTATCCTGGAGTGAAGTCCTCCTATTGTGGCTGCTGTTCAGGCTTTGCATGAG
Organism: Carlito syrichta; assembly: GCF_000164805.1. Classification (NCBI taxonomy): domain Eukaryota; kingdom Metazoa; phylum Chordata; class Mammalia; order Primates; family Tarsiidae; genus Carlito; species Carlito syrichta. Next base: position 77,136 of record NW_007079275.1, on the reverse strand, counting down.
TTCATCCCTCTCAGTCATATGAGTCTGACATTCAGAGGATTGCTGGGGAGAATGGGGATTGGGTCAGTCCTGGACTCACCACTAATCTCTTTGGAGTTCCTTCTCATCCTTTTTTGACCATACCCTTTGTTCTGCAGCTGATTCAGGGTAGGGGGTGGACGCCTGAGACTCAGCACTTGTTCTCTCCCTCCGAAGTTTGTGCTTTCAAGATATTCCCTCCGGGTTACAATCAACCCCTGACTAGTTGATCCCTGGTCACAGGGATCAGGTCTGTTGCTCCATGGTGAGCAAGTCAGAGCACTTTCCTGCCCCGTTTTCAAGATGGTGGAAGGGTGCCTCTTTTGTCTTCTCCAGTGGGGCTCTGCCTCTGGGCTTCCTCTGCAGCCCTTGCTGCCAGTGTCCGGCCAGGTGCTGCAGTGATGAGGTAGCAATCTCTCCCACTGCAGTGATAAAGCAGAGCCTAGAGCCAGTAGTCTCTCCTCACAGCTTCTTCCAAGGAAGACTTTTGTCAATTATAAAAAAAAGGTTCAGCCTGTACTCCCAGCACTTTGGAAGGCCAAGGCAAGTGAATTGTCTGAGGCTGTGGGTTCGAGACTAGCCCAGGCAACCCGGCAAGACCTTGTCTCTACAATAAATCAAAAATTAGCCAGGTGTGGTAGCATGCTTATAGTTCTGGTTAATTGGAAGGCTGAGGTGGGAGAATTGCCAGAGTCCAGCAGGTCGATGCTGGGATGGCCAAGAGTGTGCCATAGCACTCCAGCCTGGGTGACAGAGACTCCAACTCAAAAACAAAAAAAAACCCCAAAAAACAAAAATACTGGTGCTCGGCTTCTGTGATCGGAGAAGCACTAGGGACCAATCAGAGCAGCTGCAGCACCAGCTGCTTCACCAGGAAAGACCCATCCACTTGCTCATGAGCCTCCTATTAGTCTCTTCCAGCACCTTCTTCCCAGGATGAGTTTTGTTGATTAAAAGAAAAAAAAAGGAAAAAAAGAATGACACTCGGCTTCTGTGTCCCAGGAATCACTAGGGTCCAAGCCGAGCACCTGTGACAGAAGTCGCTTGACCAGGAGAGCCCTGGCCACTTGCTCCTGAGCCCTCACTCAGTCCGCCACTCACACGCCCACTCACTCACTGACACAAAATTTTCCATACACTCACTCACACTAGAACTCGCATAGTCTGATGGATTCGGCCACCATCTTCCTCCCTCAATCTTGATACAGCTCTTAAATTTAAAAACATGACATCCAGTCTGATCAAAACCCTCAGTAAGCTAATCACATGAGGAATCCTTCTCAATCTAAAGAAACGAATCACAACATCAATATTGGTACATCTATTGCAACAAGTTACATACACAAGTAAAATGTTGAAAATAGGGGGAATTGGTGAGAGGTGAGGGGCTTATGGAAACTCTGTACTTTTTGCTTAGTTTTCTATTGTAGAACTAAAACTTCTCAGAAATAAAAAACAAAGTAAGCCACAGGAAACATGATAGTTACTGGTAAAATTTTGTAAACTTTCCCACTAAAATCAGCACAAGACGTTTAAATGACATAAATATCTTGTCTATGTTATTTCTCATTCTAGCAACTACAGTCTGTGTCTCTGGATTCCTAACTTTGTGAAATGAGGACATTATTGCCTCCACCCATCCCCAGTTTTGCTTCCCAACTTCTGTCAACACACCTCTATATAGTTAAGATTGATAAGGCTTATCCATAGCCTTATTTGCAGATCGATTCTCATAGGTGAAACCCAAAAAACAAGCAAAATCGAGCTGCCATGATTTTGATTATGTAACTTCCATTCACTGCCAAGTCAGAAGCTAAAACGACATGTCTTTCAGAATTGCTCTGCTGTAGCATCCTTGAGTCACCAAAATAGTGTTAAAGTAAATGTGTTTCACACTGTCAGTTGCTCAAAATCATGATGCGTTTTGGTTTGCTTTGCATCTGGATCGCATCTTATATGTTCAGCTTGTTTTTCTTCTGGAGAGAAGAAATGTCCACCTCACCCAACAAATGCCTACCAGTTTCCTGCTTCCTAGGATTCTACATTGCTTAGGGTCCACTTTTTTCTTATTTTTGAATCCCATCCAATTCCCAGAGTAATTTGAACCAGGTGCTTCATATCTAGATCATGAACCTACATCCCTGTTCTGTTCATGGAATACTTTGAGGCCTTTTTTACTCCCTGTGTCATTCTTGTAACTCCATGTTCCTCCAGTGTCTGCCACATGCTGTACTCCATGGTGCTCTTTTTTTTTTTCCCTTCCAGAGCCTTCTAACTTCTTGCTCCAGTATGAAATAGTTACTATCCAGGTTTGCTGTTCAGATATAGTCCTGGGACTTCTTCTGACTGCTCTTCTGAGTTTGAAGTCATGGTTTCCAGGAGTCTTACTTTTCCCTTTTCTTGGTTCTTTTCATTACTTTGTTGTAATATTCTCTTTAGTTACTTCCCAAGAAAAGCATGCCTGAATGGTTAAATTTTTAAATTGACTGATATTCAAAAATTTATTTGGTGTGTCCTCATGCTTGATAGTCACTTTGGCTGGACTGTTAGATTGAAGCCATTTATAGTGGGTGTGAAGCCATTTTCAGTCTTTGGAAGGCTCTGCTCCATAGTATCACAGCATCCAGTGATGCTGTGAGTCTACTGCTTATCTGATTCTCATTCCTTTGAGGATCATCTGTCTTTTTCATCTCTGGACACCTTGTAGGATTTTCTTTTTAAAGATTCATCATGTGTACTTTGATGTAGATATATGTATCATTCACAATACTCTTGGCTATAAGTAATCAAACACCCAATTCATGGCAACTTAAATAACATGAAGGTTTATTGGTTCATATAATTAGTCACAAAGTAGTGCAGCCCCGAGGTTGCCTCAGCCTTGCCATCAAGACTTACCTTTTTTTTTTGAGTTGGAGTCTCACTCTGTCGCCCAGACTGGAGTGCAGTGGCCGCTCCTGGCCACCGCAGCCTCGCCTGCTGGGCTCCGGCGATCCTTCCGCCTCAGCCTTCCAAGTAGCCGGAATTACAGGCACGCGCTACTATGCCCGGCTGATTTTTTGATTTATTGTAGAGATGAAGTCTCGCTGCCCAGGTAGGTCTCGAACCCGCAGGTTCAGGCAATCCACTCACCTCAGCCTCCCAAAGGTGGGGGATTACAGGCTGAGCCACCGAGCCCTGCTAAGACTTACCTTTTCGGTCTTATTTCTCGGCCAGCTTTGACGTGTCAGCTAGCTGCAGAGGGTTGTGGTGAGTTCAGGTGACTCATTCTTGCCTTGCAATGTCCAGAGCAGAAGAGGGAGCTATCTTTTCCTTGTGTCTTATTTTAAGAACTAAGAAATCCATCACAGACTCCCTCTTGGGAGAATTTTCCTAGTATCCCAGTAGCTAGAATTGGGTCACATGCCTCTTCCTATGCTTGTGACTAGAATTACTGTGATTGAACTAGAACAACACAGATCCAGGGTCTGGGGCTGGGGCTGAGCAGGGGAACATGAAGACCTAAAACAGTCAGGTTCTGTTACAAGGAAGGAGGGAGGAATGACTGTTGGACAGGAGGCCATGTCTTCTTTTTAAACTTTTTTCAATTTTGATTTCATGCCTTCAAATATAAAATATATGTCAAAATTCCAATATCATCCATCTCAAAACTCTGCAAAGCACTTCAAAATGTTTACAAGCGTCTCCCTATAGTTTTGCTTCTTTAAACAATTGTGTGATCAACAGATGGTTTTCTTGGAAGTGAGAATATATAGAGACAGACAGATAGATAGATAACAGAAAGCCAGAACTAGTTCATTAGTAAGTGTATCACTATGATTCTTCCAACCCACCCTCTGTACTTTAACAGGAAAAGAGTGTGGCACTTGCCCAATGGGTAAAGATTTGTTTTCTAACGATGCAGAAAATAAATTTCTGCTCTGCACCCACAAGTCTTAACTATCCATGGTCAGCATACCAAATCTCATTGCTAATTTTTTTTCTATTTATATTCTAAAAGTTTAACCACTAGGTAACTTGGAGAAAAGGTACTGAAAATTGAACTACACACATTGAAATCAACCCCCAAGAAATGCATCTATGACATCTGATGCCTTTAGAAGGAGAAAGCCTAGCTGAGCATACAATTCTGTAGAGAAAGCACCTCCAGTCCCCAAAGGGAAGAAGCTCAAATGAGGCAATATGACTTCCCTTATTGAAAAATGACCACATAGTGGTACCGGTATCCATTTGAGAAAGGACATTCAACACCAAGCTCTTGGTTTCTACAACCCTGGCCCTTTCCGGAAAAGATGAATAGGTGGTGATGTCTACATTAAAGTGTGAAATCCAGCATTCAATTCTGAGACTTCTCTAACAAGCTGCTGAACTCAGTGTTATTCCCCAACACAAGACACAGAACTTATATCTCCTAGACCCTGACATTGTTATCATATCTGAGTCTGGAGATAATTAAGAAAAATATTTTGTAACTACTGTTATTTCAAACACTGATTCATTTCTTGTGTGGTTTACTCCATTTGTCTCCAGAAGACACACGGGATAAGAAACAGCTCTGATCATTTTTCAGTGATTTGCCCACAACAAAAATGATTATTTCTTCCTTACTTTTATGCCAGTAAAGGCTTTTGCCTCTCTTTTGAGCACATTTTTCAGAAGCATTTGTACAAGGAATGGACTCACTTTCTAAACTGGTTGCTAAGCCTGTTCATACTCAGCCTCCTGTAAGGCCCTGTGTCATGAGTGCTTATAATTTTAACCTCAGCATTCATTTTGAAGTGAAAGTTTAATTTTTTATGCCAGAACCAGGGCTCAGTCACCCTAGACAGTTTTCAGTTCAATGCCCCACTAGAATGACTGCAGCTGGTGGCCAGAGGTAAAACTTAGAGGCATTTCTCCTGGGTTCCCTGCTTTCTTGTCACTTCCTTAGAAAGGAACACACCTAGAGTCCCTGCTTTCTTGTCACTTCCTTAGAAAGGAACCACTTAGACATTTGCCTGTAAACTTAAAGTGACCACCTCTCAATTACAGCGTGAAATTAGTGCCTGTTTGCGTTAAAGCCACCAACTGAAACTCCCCTGAACTCAATACTACGTGATAACACCCTAGATTCAACACCATGGATTCTTCATCTCTCTCTGCCAGCATTCCCTGACTCTGGTGAGTGTGTGTGTGTCCTCCAGGCATGTCATGTACCTCCAAGGTCTGTAAGTACTAAAAACCCGTAACCTTTCACACTGTGGTTGTGCCACTGAAGCCAGGCTGTAATCCAGCCCCTGATGGTGAGGCCGCCAGAGGAGACTCCTGTCGTGGGTCACCTGCTGGTGCCTGCTGTCGGGGCCTCTGGTGACTGCTGGAAACTAGCTGCGAGCTAGGGCGATGGAGAATCTCAAAAGTTTCATTCAAAACACCCCTGCGGGTACCTGCAGCAGGCTCCTCTCCCCTGTGTCTGCACCACTGCTCAGGGCAACCTGTGAAAGCCAGTCCTGTGATTTCAGTCCGCCTGTCCATTTCAGCAGCATCCTTCCTGCCACCAGGAACATCTCTACGTAGGACAATTGCCACAGACTCTTCCCAGGCTTTGTAGTAAGAAGAAAAGTCTGCGTTGGAGCAAGTGTCTTTGAGGAAGAAGCAAAACTTCTTTCAGCAGACACTTCTGTTAGACACATTAGTCCCTGATCTGTATGGAGAGCTGCGTGAGGCACCCGGGCCCAGCTCCTCTGGTGACAGGTGAGGGATAGAGCAGGCTATGAACTCATGTTCTTCCCCTCCAAGTTGAGAGATCCCTGGAGAAGAGGAACAACAAGAATTCAACCCGATACTTCATCTACGGTGCCATGCTTCTGACTTCTAATTCTGCCAACACGATCACAAATACAAGGTATGTGAGGGAGGCCCTGCCCTCTTTTCCTCCTCTGTGCTCTGGGCCATGTCGCACGTTCTGAATTCTTTGCCCCTAGAGACACCATGCTGGGATGGAGAGACGAGCATAGGCAAGTGACTGGGCTTCTAGTCCTAATCCTGTTACTGACTCTCTGAGTGTACTTGAGCAACACCCCGGGCCTTAGTGTCCTCGGAGCTGAAGTGGGAACATTAGAGCCAATGACCCAATAAGGGTGTGTATTTTTTTTTTTTTTGAGAAAGCAGGATTTATTGAGAGGACAGAGAAACTCCCACAGCGGGAGGGGACCTGAAGGGGTTGCCCAAGGACATGTATTTCTATTTTAAATCTCTTACCAGATGAAATTTCAACTATTCAACATTCCACACAAGTCAATTACCTTACAACATTGGTAATGTTACAAGGTAATATGTTACATCCACAAAAATGAAATTTTGGACATCTTGATGTCTCAATCTAGAGAGTACAGTCATAGCTGCCTGAAAATGGAGACATCTATTGTTCGGATAAAATAATTTTTTGCCCATTTCAAAGTTTTTGTTTGTTTGCTTGTTTTTGAGATGGGGTCTCACTCGGCAGCTCAGGTTGGAATGCAGTGTGCACCATCACACTTGGCTAATTTTTAAATTTTGTGTAGAGATGAGGTCTCGCTGTGTTGCCTGGGCTGGTCTCAAACTCCCAGCCTCAAATGATATTCCCAATTTGACCTCCTAAAGAGCTGGGATTGTAGGTGTGAGCCACAGTGCCTGGTCTTTCAAAGTTATTTTTTACACAGTTAATTTGGATGATCAGTATTGATTAAGATTATATTGCTTATAAGTGATAGACACCCAGGTCAAACTATCAACAAGAGGAATTTTTTAGGATCAAATTAAATAAATTAGGATTCTAAGCTGCACACTACAGATTCCACCCCAGTTCATTTAGGATAAATGAATTTATTATAACATATCATGTGGTTTGTGAATTTCTGGGCAGTCAAGGACCCAAGCTTGGATCTCACAGATAGGAGAAATACCTGACTAGGCCACAGCACTCTTCTTCTGAAAGTCCCACTGCCACTGCTTATGGTTGGTCAATAGACTCTCCACCTCAGCTACTCAGGAGAGCCAGACACCTGGTCCACTCTGCTTGTGGAAGGTCTGATATCCCCTGAGTGTGACCACTACCCTGGGTGCTCATTTCCAACTCCCAAGTCTCCTGCAGGTGTGTGTGCCTGGTGGGACCAAGGTCCCATGTGAAACCTTCATGACAAGGGAGTCTGGAAAATGTAGACTTTAGCTTTCCATTTGTGGGCAAGAATTGGGTAGGTTGTGAGGGTGCCAGTCTGTGGGTCCTGTCATAGTAGCATTCTGGGGAATGCCTCTGAATCCAAGGGCCACATAGAGCTGTGCTTCAGGAATGCAGCTGGGCACTGGACATGTAGGGAAGGAAAAAATATTCTCTGTCTCTTGTTTTCTCTGCCTCTCTGCCTGGTTACTACCTTGGGGTAACTATACAACCTCCATTAGCACCAGAATTTTACATGCCAGAATCCAGGTCCCAGTTTCCTAATTTCCGGTTCCCACCACCTCAGGAATGTGAAGGATTGATTGACCCAGTCAGGGTAGGTGCCCACCCCTGACAGGGGCAGAGCTATATTGCACCAAACAGCCAGCCATGTGATAACCATGGGAGCAGGGGAAAGCAATGCTCAGGAGAGTAGCAGAGGGTAGAAGGGGTTATGGAGTGTCTGGGCAAGCTGAACAATATCAAGAAGGTAGGAATGCTTGGAGAAGCAACTTTATTCCTCAGCTCCTATTGGCTGAGTCTGGGCTGCCTCCTTGCTGGATGGGAGCACCATTTTCTTGAACTCTTATACAGTTTCTGTCCTTCCATGCTATGGTCATCAGGAACAAAGTAAGGTGACAGCAAGTCAGAAGGACTGGTCAAACTGACACCCAGTCCCACTGTCATTCAGTCCAGTGGCTCTGGACAAGTCACTTCACTCCTCTGTCTTCCCTGTTTGTGAAATGAGCTGGGAGTGACCACTCTAGAGATCATGGAATTTATGCCTGAGATACAGTGATCCTTCTCCATGGCATTCTGTAAGAAGGGAGACACCAAGTGCTCCCTCAGATTCCTCCAGAACCTTCTCTGGACACTGGCATATCTTATAGGGATCTCCTCTTCTCTGTGTTCCATACCATCAGCACCTGCGGCCATGTTGAACTGCTGCCTGGCCTCCAGCTGGCCTTTTAGTAGCCACAGGCAGTCACCTTTTGTCCACTCAATATTCCACTGGAGCACCAAGCCTTTTTCTTCTCCAAGGCCTGATTCTAGAGTTTTTGTGCTACACATTTTATAAGCCTGACTTTTTAAAACAATACCCCAGATTATTTACATATGAGAACCTACTGGAAAAACAGCAATGATTGACTCTAATCAAGTACCCAATTAGTATCTCAAGATAAGAAAGAGTAATGAAAGAGCACCAGAGATGGCGGTTGATGGTGGGTCTCCAGACTCAACTCCACTACTGAAAACTTGAAATTCACATAACATGAAATTAACCATTTTAACATGAACAATTTGGTGGCATTTGGTATATTCACAGTGCGTAACCATCACCTCTATCTAACCCAAAAGAATTTTACTACTCAAAAGGAAACCATGTACTCACGAAGCTGTCACTCCTCATCCTACTTTCTCCCGAGTGCTGAACAACCACTGATCTGTTTTCTGTCTCTATGGATTTACCTGTGTTCAACATTTCCTATAAAAGGACATGTGACCATTTATGTCTGGCTTCTTTCACTTAGCTCAATGTTTCCAAGGTCCATCCATGCCGCACCCTGCATCAGTACTTCATTGGCTGTTAAGGCTGAATAGCATTTTATTGTATGGATACACCAAATTTGTTTCTCTCTTCATCCACTGATGGACATTTGGGTGGATTGCACATTCTGGGTACTGTAAATAGTGCTGCTCTGAACATGGGCATATGTGAACATGTTTGAGTATATGTGTACCTGGTTTCAATTATTTGGAGTATGTATCTAGGGGTGGAATTGCTGCATCATATAGTAACATGTAGTTTTTTGAGGACCCGACATGCAATGAACAAAAGACTTGAACAGAAGCTTCACAAAAGAATATATCAAAATATCTTCTTTCATGTATTTCATGAATACATGAAAAGAGGTTCACCCTTGTTAGTCGTCAGACAAATATAAGTGAAAAACTACAAGAGATGACTGTACACTCACTAGAAAGGCTAAGATAAACCTGGTGGAAATTTGAAGAGTTTCGAATGGATGTGGAGTAACCAGAACTTTCCTGCAGTGCTAGTGAAGGTGTAAAGTGGTGTGGACATTCTGGAAAAGTCTTTGGTGTGTCCACTAAAGCTGAATGTACACAAAACTTACCACCCAGCAGTTTCATTCCCAGGAATAGAGTCAACAGAAATGCACGCACATGTTCACTCAATGGCCTGTGCTTTTTAGCATGTCCATAGCAGCCCAGACTGGACACTATGAACATGCATATTAACAACAGAATCTATAAATAAATTGTGAGATGGTCATTCAATGGAATATGACATAACAATGAGAATCATTAATCTACAATGACATGTATGAATCTTACCAACCTAATGTTGAGGAAAAGAATACAGACTTCAAAGAAGACATGCTAATATGATTTTATTTATGCAAAGTTTTAAAACAGATTAAACTAATCTCAACTGTGAAAAGTCATGGTAGTGGTTACCAAGGGTAGGACAGATGGATGAATAGTGACTAAAGGAAGATGAGGGGGTTTCTGGAAACCTGGGAACATTCTGTTTCCTGATCTGTTTGCACATAACACAGGTAGGTTCAGTTTGTGAAAATTCATTGAGCTGTGTACTTATGATATGTGCACTTTATGTATGTATTTTATACTTTAATAAAAGAATCTTATTGTTCTTTTTTAAAAATGGTGGCATAACAATTGATATCCATATAGAATAAACCTCAACTCTCTCACAATTTTAGAATTGACTCGAAAGGGATAGACCTAAATTTAAGAGCTGAAATTATGACATTGGAAGAAAATGTATGGGAATAACTATGTGAACTTACATTAGGCAAAGATTTATTATCTACAACACAAAAAACACACAAAATATAAAGGAAAAAATTGATAATGGGAAATAATCAAAATTTTTAAAGTTTGTTTCTCAAAAAACACTGATAAAAGGTGGAAAGGCAAACCACATATTGGGAGAGAATATTTGAAAAGTACATATCTGACAAATAACTTGTATCATTCAAATTACACAAAGAATTTTTATAACTCAGTAAGAAGATACTCAATAAAAAAATTGCCTAGATATTTGAATAGCCACTTCAGTAAAGATGATACATAGATGGCAAATAAACACATAAAAATGCTCAAGTCTTTAGGGAAATGCAAATTAAAACCTCATGAGATACCACTACACACTGGTGTGGCTACAATTAGAAAGACTGACAATAGTAAGTGCTGACAAGAATGTAGCAAATCCGGAATGCTCATTTACCATTGGTGGGAATGCAAAATGCTAAAATCACTTTGGAAAATGTTTGCCAGTTTCTTAGAAAAACTATATCACCCAGTGTTTTTTATTCCTAGATATTTACCCAGGATAGATGAAAACATATATACACATAAAGACCTTTGTGTGAATATTTACAGCAGGTTTTGGCAATTCATCATTGCGAAAATTAGAAGCAATCAAAATGTGAATTTTGAATACAGGTGAATGGCACATTCATACAATGGAACACAATCCAGCAATACACAGGAATAAGCCATCAATACATGCAGCAACACTGGTGAATCTTAAAAATGTTACACTAAGTGAAAGAAGCCAGAATACAAAAGGCTACACCTCAATAATTCCATCTACATTATGTTCTAGAAAAGTCAAAACTATAAGAATAGGCCGGGCTCAGTGACTCAGCCTATAATCCCAGCACTTTGGGAGGCCTATGCGAGTGGATTGCCTGACCCTGCAGGTTCAAGACCAGCCCGGGCAACTTGGCGAGACCTTGTCTCTAAAATAAATTAAAAAATTAGCTGAGCATGGTAGTGTGCACCTGTAGTTCTGGCTACTTGGAAAGCTGAGGCGGAAGGATCATTGGAGCTCAGCAGGTTCACACTGGGGTGGCTGTGAGTGTGCCCACCGCACGCCAGCCTGGGCGACAGAGTGAGACTCCAACTCAAAACCAACAAAACAAAAAACTATAAGGACAGAGCTCCCTTCAGTGGTAGCCAGAGACAGGAACAGGAGAAGGGGTCGCAACATGGCAAGGGGGAGGCATTTTTGGGGTGTGTAAATGTTTTAGATTTGGTTTGTGGTAATGGTCACACAACTGCAAACATTTGGCAAGACTCACTAACTGGGACACCTTTTAAAAATAATGAATTCCATTTTATATCAATTGTATCTCAATAATTTTTTTTAAAATCTCTTTATTTTAAACATCCGGGGTGAATTTCTGCTGAAGCCTTGACCGACAACTTCCCTTACACTCCGTACCTGGCAGGCCCCCAGAATGTCAGCGGAGTCCCTTCATCCCAGCAGGCCTCCTTCTGGGACAGGGCACCTTCAAGATGGCTCAAGGCACCTTCTGTGGCTGCTCATGGTGCCCTGCCACACCTGTGGCTGGAGTGCAAGCCATCCACCACTGCCCTCTGTCCTCACTCTGCAATCTCGGCCTCTTCAGCCAGTCTCTCATCCTGGGAGGTTTCTGCTTTCAACTACTCAAGTGGTTGAAACATTTTCACCAGGGAGCGGTCAGCTAATTGTACACGGTGGGCAAATGTGTAACTAGGAAACGTCATTCCCAGCTCCCCTTTGGCAGGCACCCCGATCTCTAAAGGGGATCTCGGCGCTGCTTTGAGGGGACACCACTCGGCACACCGTCTGAGTGATGACCTACCGCTCCCCTCAAATCTCCCATTTAGCCCCATTCCTCTTAATCCCTCGTGTACCCTTTGCAGTTGGTTGGCTGGTGCCACTGGGTAAGAGTTGCAAAACCAGTTTAGACCTCTCAGCCTGAGAGTGGATTTCTGGTAACTGCCTGGTGCTCTTTAAAATGTGGAGGTACTTTGCTCCTGTTGTGCTCTGCTCTGGGGCCTTAGCCAAAGTCCAAGTACTCCAGGAAGCATGTCAACCACAGCTGGTGGTGGTATGCCCTGGTTTGTTCCCACCTGTCAGTGCATCCACAGAAACTTGTATGACACAGTCATCAATTGTTACGTCACTTTCAAAAATAGCTGGCTGGCTGGATTCGACCAGACAATTTTTTTTTGGTAGGTTAGAGTGAATAAATAACCATGGCAGTAAATCCTAACCATTTCCTGCCCAGCTTGCGTAGATTAAAGTTGTGTTTGCAGTGTCCCTAATGCACTCATGAGAGACCCAGGATTCCTGTGGGAAATACTCTCCTCAGAATATTTGTCTTTGGTGGTCACAGGAGTGTAATCCCTGAGAAGTCGGCTTTTTGTGTCATTGTAACATTCAGGGAGGAGGAATATTTGTAAAGCTGACATTTGGCTACTGATTTCTCCACAAAAGCAGCTGCAGCATTTTAGTGGGTAGCTGGGGAAAGGGAATCTACCCAAAGTCAGGATTTTGTCACTTAAAATTGGATAGGACCCTCGCCATCTTGCCAAAACGAATGCTTTCTCTGATGTAGCTGCAAGATCTGTTTTTTAAAAAATTATTACTGTTATTAATTTTTTTATTTATAGGTGTAGTGTACGATTTAGGATTAGGTAGATAAGTAAGTGGCCGTCATACAGGTAAAGTTTGGGCCTCCCTTTGGTCCCCAGTTCGCCTGCTTTGAGATCAGGTACCCTTATATGCTCCACCCACTCCTGCCCCAGGTAGCGTCGTGCTACTGCTAAATCCTTTCTTACAGTATTATGATAAATGTTCAGGGTCCTCTTATAATTGAGAACATGTGGTACTCAGTTATTTGTTTCTGTGATAGATCACTGAGTATTATAGATTCTAAATCTATTCAAGTTGCAGCAAAGTCCATAATTTTGTCCTTCTTTATGGCTGTGTAATAGGTTTCTAGTCACGAGCGCAGACTGGCAGAGCCAGGGAGAAGGCCAAGGGCAGGAGTGGCTCCTCAAGAGGCATCCACTCCAAACCCAGGAGACAGAGTGAAGAGGCGTGCATTAAAGGCATGCAGCTCAAGAAGCAGAAACAGTCTTTTCCCAGATGGACGCGCCGGAGGGGGCACTTACTCTCTGGAGAATCCTAGAGGCCTCAAAGTGAGTGAGACACACATCAAAGTGCCAATGGGATTCCCACCAAGAGGCTACTTTGGCCACGCATGGCCATCCACCTGCCTCTGCACACCAGACATAGTTGATCTGGAAGTTTCTGTCTTGCTCTTTCCCGATACGATGGTTTGTGAGGTGAATGCAGCACCCGCAAACCCTTTTAATGTTTATTAGTAAACCAGCCCATTGGAAAACATGCTCCACTGCAAGTATTATCAGGGTGCTTTTAAGGATTCAAAACCAAATGTCCTCCTTGGCCAAGCCCGTCTCCTGTCTGGCACTTGCACCCTCCCTGTTGGCATGTTGAGGATCCATATCATCGTGGGTTACCCTCAAGCTTCCAGCTGTTTCCTCTCAATCAAGAATGGGACTTTGTCCAGTCAACATGGTTGCTGGTTAACAAGATTTGGGCAACCACTTGGGTGACTAGCTGCTGGGCTATAAGACTGAATTATCTCTTTAAGTGTAAATACTTGCTAGCCATGAAAAAACAAAAACAACGACCAATGGCACGAAAAACTAAATATTTAAACCAGTAGGGATTTCATTACTGTTCAGTTTCCACTCCTTCAATTTTCCAATGCAAGGGAATTTAGGACCAGGGCGAAAGACTAATGCATTTCCTCCAGGGCTGATGACAATGATCTCTCCGTTCTGTGGCTCCCCGACAATAGGTCATTTTCGTTTGGTTTTGCTTTTCTAACACCTGTCTGATCACACATCACCTCCTTGACCCAAAACTTCAGGAGAAAGTCCAAGGATCCCTGAAGACTGTTCAGAGCCTTTCGCAAGCAGAACCAACACAGCCATGCACACTCATCACTGGTCATGCCCTAGCCTAGTCCTGACTTCCCGTGAGGCCACACAGCACAAACACACCCCATGCTGGGACGGGTGCTGCCCCAAACAGTGTCTGTGTGATCACACCCATCGCCCATCTGCCCCCTTGACTTCATCGCCACCCCTTTCGCCCCAAACTCATCACTCCTCTGCCTCCCTGACCCCGTCACACTCTGTGCCTCCCTGAACCCATCATCTTGTGTGCATCTCTGACCTCATATTCTCTGTCTCCCTGACCCAGTAACCCCCACTGCCTCCTTGACCTCATCACCCCTCTGCCCCCTGGCCCCGTCACCCCTCTTCCTCCTTGACCCCATGACACTCTCTGCCTCCCTGACACCACCAACCCTCCTCCTCCTCTCCGGTGACTTGGGTCCCCCTCTCTGCCTCCGTGTCACCATCCCCTCTGTCCACCTGACCCTATCACCCCCTCTGCCTGCCTCCCTGACCCCTTGACCCTCTCTGCCTCCCCGACACCATCACCTCCTTTGACTCCCTGATCCCATCGCTTCCTCTTCCTCGCTGACCCCATCAATCCCTCTGCCTCCCTGACCTCATCGCCCGCCCCGGCGCCGGGTCCCGTCACCCCCTGTGCCTCCCTTACCCCATCAACCCTCTTTCTCCCTGACTCTGTCCCCCTCTCTGCCTCCCTGACACCACCACACCCTCTGGCCTCTTACCCGTCTCGTATCCTCGGTCTCCCCGACCCTGTCATGACATCTGCCTCCCTGGCCCCATCACCCCCTCTGGCGCCCTGACCCCAACACCCCTCGGCCTCCCTGACCCTTCACTTCCTCTGCCTCCCTGACCCTGCCAGTCCTTTGCCTCCCTGAACCATCAGCGCCTCTGCTCCCCCGACCCCATCGCCCCTCTGCCTTCCTGACCACATCTCGCTCTCTGCCCACGCGATACCTCATCTCCTCTTCCTCCCTGACCCCATCCCCCCTGCGTCCCCCT